>NW_006408891.1:2037136-2041879 GCF_000296735.1 Chrysochloris asiatica | reverse complement strand
GTCAGGTCCCCTCAATGCAAATCCCCTTCCAAGACTAAGACTCAATGGAAATACATGCTCTGATTGGTGACCACACACATCACTGATAGGGGAAGTGGTGTAAAAGCAGCAATGAAGCGGCAAGCTAAGCCCTACAATATTCGGTGTGCTTCTGTGGACCCATTTGGGGACCTAGTTGGCAAGCAGTGTAAGGAGACCTGGGGACTCTCGGGCCCAGAGTCAGTGGCATGGCCACAGAGGACTCGAGTGGAGAGTGGAGCTACCAGCTGATGGGAAGAGAGGGCATTTGCACAAGAACGCCCACACCTGCAGATGGTACCCACCTGACCTGGACCGGATGACTGGATGATCAGAGCTCAACCAGGAGAAGAAAGAAGAGGAAAAAAAAGGAGTGATCTGATACAACTTGATGAACTTGACCTACACTTATGGATGCAGTGACTCAAAAGAAAGAACAAATCCTTAGAGCAAGAAACATTCCCACCCCTCCACACACAGAGTAGACAGAGATGGGCAACTTGGACATTGGATACCCAAATGGGGGTTGTGGGGGACTACAAAGGCAAGAAGTGACTGGCTTACAAGCTTTCAAGAGGGAACCTAGAGCTAGGGAGCATGGAGGAAGGCAGAATCTCCAGTGAGTACTATCCAATCTGTCTAGGTGGAGCTGATGAAATAAGGTACAGATGGGTAACTTGTGATACTGTAGAGAATAATGGTTATCAGGACTGATTATGAGGGTTGGAAATGCAAAGGTAGACGTTTTGTAGCAATGAAGGGAGTGATTAATTCTCCAATCTAGGAATAGAGTTCTCTAGGACCATCAGCGGAGAAGAGCCGAGAGTGAGACCCTACCCAGAGAAGCAGAGATGCTTGAGATAGAGACAGAGATGATGATGTTGAGTGATGAAGCCGCTGGGGATTTTGGATCCAAAGAGGGAGAGGGACTGTGGGCTGAAGACTGGTGGAGGGCAGGGAACGTAGGGGGCAGGTTTGTAAGGTATACCCTTTGGTTGGTTGATGATGCATGAAGGGTATTGGAACCATGGCAATGAAATGATATATGATGGAATGAATGTAAAACTAAAGTTCTCTCATGTAAACTATCATATGATTCACAATAAAACATTTAAAAAATCAATTAGATTACAAACTGCAGGATAGATGATAGGTAGATCATTGTACAAATAAATAGATGATAGATAAATAGATAGATAGATAGATAGATAGATAGATAGATAGATAGATAGATAGATAGATAGATAGATAGATAGATACAAACAAGCCAATACTGACTCATACTGACCTTTCATACAAAATAACAAAATATTGTCCAGCCTTACATCTTTTTCAGAATTTCCAGAATATTTCCAATTTTGCCAATCTATTTCATCAAGGCTTTCTTTCACCCTCACTCACTCGGTACTTCCCACCACACACTGCTCTTGTCCAGTGATTGGTGCTTCCTGATGAAGTGTTCAAAGCAGACAATATTCTACTATGGTCTTTAAGGGTTTTTATTTTTTTAAGGTTTTTATTGTGGATTGAGTGAAAGTTTACAGGGAAGATCATCAATTTTACATTCAACAAATCATACACCTTGTTTCATTACAATGATTGTAATCCCCTCCATGTACCATCAGTTAACAGTATTTCTCTCTATTCACTTTAGCTTTAAAACAACAACAAACAACAACAAAAACCATTCAGGCATATATAATAATTTACACCTCTAAAAGGCACATTCTGTAAATCTGCCTACTTGCCACTAGCTCTTAGTCCCTCTCTTCCCATGAATCTAGAGTCCTCAGCCACTCTCCCACTCCATGACCCCATCTCTGCCTTCATCTGTCTCTGGCGTCACTGCTTCTCTGGAGAAGGTCCCGCATTCTGCTTGTGCTCTTCTCCCTTGATGGTCCTAAGGTCCTCTGCTTCTGGACTGTAAGATTAACCATTCTCATGTTTTTGTTGCAAAACTTCTACTTTTACAATTGTGACAGCACAATTAGTCATGATGACAATTATTCACCATTGAATACTACAAATCTTATCCCCATTTCTTTTCAACAGACTCATCTAGACAAGATGAAAACTATCCAGTGGGGACTCTCCCCCCACCACACACACACACACTCTTAAACTAAACTCCCTCTTGAAACCTAGTAAGCCAGTCACGTTCATTGTGCCTCTATTGCCCCGTCATTTTAGGTAGTCAATATCTAGGTTGCCCATCCCTATCTACCCCTATCTACAGAGGGGATAGCATTGATACTTTAATGTGAAGACTCCTTCCCTCTCTGTTGGTATTTAGAATTACTACCTCCATGATCTCTGGTTCCCCTACCTGTAAGCCTTCCAACCTTCTAAATATTCCTTTATATGTGGTTCAGAGTTCTGGGACCATCCCCTGAGTCTGCATGGTCTGGTATTCTCTGTTGTTGCTGATGGAGCTCCTCACTTCACTTCTATTCAATCTGCCATCTTGTTTGTTCTTGGTCCTTAAATTTTTGATTGACTGATTTTCAAAGATAGATTGCTAGAACTTTCTTGCTAGTTTGTCTTAGTCTGGAAACCTAGCTGAAAGTTGTTTTTCATGGGTGTTCATGCAGGTTTTTAAGATATGGTGTAAATTTTTTGGCATCACTGCAATACACAAGCCAGCACAGCATGACAAACACAGTGGAACAATTCATATTTCCAAATGTTTGTTTAACACGTAATATAAGTGTTGGTAGTTCCTAAGCTTCATGAAAGCAGTGAGAGATCATATCAGTTAGTAGATGGTTAGAATATATTATGGGCAGAAAGTCAATAGATTAGGTTCAGATATTTAAAAATTGACAAAGATATTAAAATTAACAATACTCACAAAATATTTGTGACTTGATATTAATTTTTAATATGTTTTTCTTATGATATATGGGGTGACATTGTACCTGTGATTTCATAAAAAATAGATATTCTTTATGATTAACCACAAATTTTGAATGAAAGTCTATATTAATAAGTATTGTAACATCATCTGAATGACTACTATACTTTATTGGGTGTTTTTATTAAAATTTATTTAACAAGTGCTCTAGTGTTTAAAATCTATGCTGTCTCTGAGGACCTCTCTTTATTAACAATACTTAATATACACTTTTTATTTAATGGTAAGGAATTCAAAATTTATTCAAAATGGTATGACTGAGCAGTCTGTGGTGGCTGTATCCCCCAACTAGAGGATAATGATAGACAATTCTAGAAGTTTCTATAGATACAATAGGCAGGGATTCAAGTAGCAAGTAGGGAGGCTATTTCATTTGCATTTAATTTAGAGAATTTATGTTCTTAATTTAATTAAAGCCATTAACTCAGTTTAGTCTTAACCTGGACAGAAAATGGTAGGCATTTTGCAAGTGGAAGAGCAGCAAAGAATAAGGCATCAGATAATATATCAATGCTGGAACAAGGGTAGAGGTCAGGATGATGACTAAATTCAGCCTTTTTGTTCCTCTATACAGTCAGCATATCAAGCTCAGAAGTCATGCAAATGGATATTCAAAAGCAGTCCTTTATACATCAGGAACAGCAGATTCTGGAGGAGACAAAATAACTTGTGGTGATGAATTGAAAGAATCTTTAGAGAAAGGGTTCTCAAATGTATTGTCATCTGATTTGATAACTGGCAGGGCCACCTTGTCTGGGAAGTGGCTTTAGTGCATCATTGATTTTATTCAGTAGTTGATTTGCATCAAAGTCATCATGTTCTACATTCTCTTGAGGAATGCCAACTTTGCTGTTGAAATAATTGGAGAAGGCACTTGAAGCCCCTGGGTAAGTCTGGTCTCCCTTCCTTGTAGGTACTGTAGGTGGCTGTTTCAGCTGTAAATCCTTAAACATTTCTTTCACTTCCTTGACTCCTTTACCTGCACTCTAAAGCAGTGAAGGCATCATGGAGATGTCTGTTGGACCAGAAGTTCTGGGAGGAGGCTTGGTTCCAACAAGGAACAGGTGGACTTGTGCCAAAAGTGAGTGGTTGTCCAAAGCGTAAAGGTTGACCACTCATCATGGTTCCTGGGACCACTGAAGTGGACTAATTAAAGACAGGAGGATCAAAGGGGTATGATGCAAGCAAGTCATTTGCTAAAGATGTTGGTCTATTTAGGTCAAGAGGTGAAGACTTGTCCCCAAACAAATCCATCTGGTCTTCACCCAGTTTGAGTTCAGTAGCTTGGTCATCAAGATTCATTAGGGCCTCATTCCCATTCTCTACTGCTTTTCTAGCTTCCTCAGTCTTTTTCTTTTCTTCTTGATTTTTCTTTACATTATAGATAACATGAAACAGGTCTTTAAGATCAATCACTAACGGTGTACTTCTGTATGTATTTTTTAAAATGTGGAATATGTTGGTCAAAGCATTAAACAAACTTAGTGTCTTTAGAAAATATTGTCAGAACCCTCTCCAAGAGGATATAGTGGTGGTGGAATGTGCCGTGGAGTTAGTTCTAACTCATAGTAACACTGTATAGGGTTTCTGAGGCTATAAATCTCTACAGGAGCAGAAATCCTCATCTTTCTCCTACAGAGCTACAGGTAGATTCTACTTGCTGACCTTGTAAACAGCAGCCCAGTTCATAATCCACTACACTACCAGGGTTAACAGACTTCATAATATTTAAAAATGCTTTACTACTACTACTAAAAAAGGAGCTCTGGTAGCGTAGTGGTTACGAATCGGGCTGCAAACCTTAAGGTCAG
>NW_006408891.1:2036488-2037036 GCF_000296735.1 Chrysochloris asiatica | reverse complement strand
TGATTAGAGACTGCCGTATTCCATCTTGTTTTTGCTGGTGCTGCCTTTTTTTTTCCTAGTCAGTTTTTGTTGTTGTTGTTGTTTTGTTTTTCTTTTTTTACTCTTTCTCTCATTATCACTTTTGTGTTTTATTTTGATTCTGGTTTTGTTTTCTACCCATCTGGTGTTGTTTTGCTGTTACATAGCCTCCCTTCTGCTCCCGGAGGATTCTTTGTCACCCTACATTACACGACAGGAAACAGCAACTGCTGCCAAATAGCCAATCTGCAATAGCAATTTATAAAACACCAAAACCCAGGCAAGAACCAATACCAGCTGCCATATACCAGGGAAACAGGCAACACCTGTGAATGTTACTCTGAGTTAAGCAATAAGAAGAGTGAAAAGGGAAGACGGTATCCTAATCATATCTTCCTGGAAGCAATCAGACAACATAAAAAAATTACCAAAATGCATACTCAATTAAGTATTAGGGCCACAGATAAACATTAAACATGTCCAAGAAGCAAAAGCAGATGACCATATCAGCACATGTCCAGAAAAAAGAT
>NW_006408891.1:2018069-2024163 GCF_000296735.1 Chrysochloris asiatica | reverse complement strand
AGGAGCAGCTGTGAATTTGAACCACCAACCTTGTAGTTTAAGCCAAACTTGCAGCCCAGTATTTATCCTACAACACCACACTAGGACTTCAAAGAGGATATAGTAAATCATCTTTATATATTATGAAGCAAGAGTACCTGCCATATGTTTTTGAGACTCCCTGCACTTTGCAATTTGTAGAGAATTTTATATTTGCTTGTCTTTGCTTTTTTGTTAATATGTTACATATTATTTAGTATTCAATGGTCATGAAAATTTGCAGAACAATTTGTCTCTTTAGGAACATTTCTCCATAATCTACAAGTATGTTTATTTTCATTCTCTACAGGAAAACTTAAAGCAAAAAAACATTAAATGCTGTTCAAATTCTGTAACTATAAATATGTAACAATGGAGAAATCAAATAAAGTTTTTAGCTACCCAATGACTCTAGCAGCTGGTAGATTCTACCAGGGCTATTTTCCCACAGAATTAGAAAGTCACAGCCGGTTCCTTTGTAGAATCAAACTGAGAAAATGGACTTTAACGTTAACAGATCTTAAAAGAGTTTTTGGCAGTATGAATAAGTATGCATAATTGAGAAAAATACTCCATCTGCATAGGGAAAAAAAAGAGGCAAAATATGAATGTTGCTGCCTATTCTCTGCACAACAATCTTCCCCCTATCCCTGAATGTACTATATAAGAAACTAAGGGTCAGAGCTAAAAGAAAAGGGGACAGGGTATTCAGGAGTTTAGGATTGTTTTGGTTCAGTGTTGCTGAGTTGATTCCAACTCATTGCAACCCTGTGTACCTTCAGACAGGAGGCTGTCTGGCAAGTAGTGTGCCTCTGGGCACTTGTGGAAAAGTTAGGTGCTCTAACTCAATTGGGAGAGCTGAGTGTCTTCAAGACAAGACTTACTGGTGGAATAGGGTGCCTCTGGGCACTTATCATTAGAATAAAAAAGCTTAGCAACATTTCCTTGAACAAAGCAGAGGCTCTTCCAGAGTCCAAGTAGCATGGAAGCAGAACTGCCTTAGTCTCAAAGGTAAGACCATGACCTCTGGACTTTCAAAAGCTGGAACCATGACTTCTAGGGTTTCTAAGTGTAGGCCACAATTTCCCAAATTTCAGAGTTGTGTCTTCTTTACCAATTCAGTTCCATAGAGTGGGGCTGCCGTTAAGATGGGACCTTTGCCCAAAGCTAAGGAAGCAGGGCTACCATGCACAAGAAGGCAGAAGAATGGGCCTGCCATGACCAAGAGGATGGGGTCACTATTTAGATAGACCAGGATATTAGGGCTGCCCAAAGCCAATGGAGTAGAGTGATCTCTCCAGTGGGCCTGGAGGCAGAGCTACAGCCCAGAGTTTAAAAACCTACACCCAGAAATGAAAGTGCATGGCCAACACACACAGTCTACAGGGCAGGGTCAGTGCCTAGATAGTCTCATAACAGAAGATTAGTTTCAAGACTTGAGATCTAATGTAAATTATTCTGCAGGATTATAAACTTGCATGGTACCTATTATCCCTTCTTTCCCTCCAGCTGCTTCTGTTTGTTGTGAAAATGTCTTTTGTTGTTCTGCCATTGTATTTGGAAGTAGATAATTTGTGTTCTAGATTCACAAATCAAGAGGAATCATGCTCCAGGTTGGACACCGGATTTCGAAGAATTTTAGGGTAATATAATGGGGTTTGTACATTTTCGGTCAGAAATGTGTTAACTCTGTCATGTTAGGCACAAGTACAAAGTTATGTTGTTGATGTTGTTAGGTGCCATTGAGTCTGCTCCAATTGATAGAGACCCTATGTTCAACAGAACAAAACACTACTCAGTCTGCATTCCTACTCAAAATTGTTGTTACATTTCAGTCCATTTCTGCTGCCACTGTATCAGTCCATCTCATTAGGGATCTTCTATTTTACCAACTCAACACTTTATCAGTATGATATATTTCTTGAGAAACTTGTTCCTCCTGATAATATATCTGAACTATGAGAAATGAAGTATCACCATAGTAATTCCTTAGGAGTATTCTGGTTATTCTTCTTTCAACACGATTTGTGTGTGTGTGTGTGTGTGTGTGTGTGTGCTCTTGACAATCAATGGTACTTTGAAAACTCTTCTTCAATCATAATACAAATGCATCAGTTCTTCTACAATACTCCTTATTCATTATCCAACTTTCACATGCATATGAGACTATCGAAAATACCATGGTTTGGGTCAGGCACACCTCAATCATTAAACTGACAGCTTTGCTCATGAACACTATAAAGAAGCTTACTCAGTGGATTTGCTTAATGAAATACATTGTCTGAATTCTTGACCACTGCTTCTATGAGTGTTAATAGTAAATCCAAGCAAAATCAGATCTTGAACAACTTCATTCTTTTCTCCATTGGTCATGATGATTTATTCAGTCTTGAGGTTATTTGCTTTCTTTACACTGAGGTACAATCAGGCTATAGTTTTTGATCTTCATATGTATTTTAAGTCATTTTCACTTCCATCAAGCAAGATTATATTATCTGCATATCACAAGTTGTTAATGAGTCTTCCTCTAATCTTGATGCCATGCTATTCTTGATACAATCTAGTTTCTCAGATTATTTATTCAGTGTAAAGATTGAATAAATATTGTAAAAGGATACAACCCTTCTGCACACCTTTACTTATTTTAAGTCATCCAGTATTCTTTGTGCTGTTTTAATGACTATCCCTTGTTCTGTGTACAAGTTCTTCATGAGCACAACTAAGCGTTTTGGAACACACATTTGTCACAATGCTATCCATAGTTTGTCTTGATCAACAGAAGTGCAAACCTCTGCACAGTCAAAAGAGCACAAGTACTCAACTTTCTGTAATCCTGGTGTGGTGTTGTAGAATATGCACTAGATCTCAAGTTCATTTGAATCACAAAGCTGGGGGTTCAAACCCACCAGCTACTGCTCAGGAAGACCTTTACAGGGTTGTTATGAGTCAGAACAAACTCAAGGGCACTTAACAACAACAATCATCTTTCTGGTATTCTCTGCTTTTAGCCAAGATCCATCACACATCAGATATCCCTAGTTTCACATCCTCTTCTGAATTCAGCTTGAATTTCTAGCAGTTCTCTGTTGATGAACTGACTGTTGCAACCAATTTTGAATCTTATTCATCAAAATTTTACTTGCATGTGATATTAATGATATTGTTTGATGCTTTCAGAATTCTACTGGGTTACCACTCTTTGGAATGTACATAAATATGGATATCTTCCAATCAGCTGTCCATGAATCAGTCTTCCAAAATTTTTGTCATAGATAATTTTATGCCTCCAATGCAGCATCAGTTTGTTAAAATATTCCCATTTGTATTCTACCAATTCCTGGATTATTGTTTTTGCCAATGCCTTCAGTGCAGATTTGACTTCTTCCTTCTGTATGATTAGTCCTTAAAAATAGGTTTCATCTTGGAATGTTTGAACATCAGTCATTTCTTTCTGGTGCAGTGACTGTGTATACCTTCCATCTTCTTTTTATGGTATCTGCATCATTAGAATCCTTCAATATTGCAAGTTGTTGTTGTCAGGTGCCTTCGAGTCAGAAACAACTCATAATGACCCCATGCACAACAGAAAGAAACAATGTCTGATCCTGAGCCAACCTCACTACTGCTGCCACACTTGATGCCATCAATGATGCCACCTGGCTGATCCATCTCGTTGGGGGTCTTCCTCTTTTTCTCTGACCCTCCATCTTACCTAGCATGACATCCTTCTCCAGCAACTGTTCCCTCCTGACAATATGTCCAAAGTATGAGAGATGAAGCTTAGCCATCCTGGCCTCCAAGGAGCACTCTGGCTACACTTCTTCCAAAACAGATCTATTGGTTCTTTTGGAAGTCCATGGTACTTTTAGTATTCTCCTCCAACACCACAACTCAAAGGCATCAATTGTTCTACGCTCTTCCTTATTCACTGTCCAGTTTTTGCATCTATATGAGGTTATTGAAAATATCATGGCTTTGGTCAGGTGCACCTTAGTCCTCAAGCTTACATCTCTGCTCCTCAACACTTTAAAAAGTTCCTGTGCAGCAGATTTGTCCAAAGCAATACATCGTCTGATCTCTTGACTGCTGCTTCCATGAGTGTTGTTAGTTGATCCAAGAAGAATGAAGTCCTTGACAACTTCAATCTTTTCTCTGTTGATAAGAATGTTGTTTATTGGTCCAGTTGTTAGGATTTTTGTTTTCCTGACATTGAGATACAACCCATACTGAAGGCTGTGCTCTTTGATCTTCATCAGTAAATGTTTCAAGTCCTATTCACTTTCAGCAAGCAAGGTTATATCATCTGCATATTGCAGGTTGTTAATGAGTCTTCCTCCAATCCTGACACATTTTTCTTCATAGAAACCAGCTTCTCGTATTATTTGCTCAGCATACAAGTTGAATAAGCATGGTGAAAGAACACAACCTTGTCATACACCTTTCCCAATTTTAAAACATTCAGTGTTCCCATGCTCTGTTTGAACAATTGCTTCTTGGTCCAGGTACAGATTCCTCAGAAGTACAATTAAGTTAGAGGCTTGAAATTTTTCTTCAGTTATTCCAGCTTGAGAATGCAGAGCATGTTTCCACTTTTGTTTTTCTAAATCCAAGTCTTTGTAAATATCATTGTAATGCTTGGCTTTGTCTTCTCCAGCTGCCTTTGGGAATTCTCATTTCATCTATTTTACATCCTCATTTCTTCTATTCATTTTAGCTTTTCCACTCATGAAAGCATGTTTCAGAGTCTTTTCCTACATCCATTTTATTCTTTTCTTTCTTTCTTGTATTTTACATGACCTTTTGCTTTCTTACTGTATGATGTTCTTAATGTCAACCCATAACTCTTCTGGTCATCAGTGATTAGTGTCTAATGCATCAAACCTGTCCTTGAGATAAACTCTAAATACAGATGGGATATATTCAAGATCATACTTTGGCTCTGATGGACTTGTTTTAATTTTCTTCAACTTTAATCTGAACTTGCATATAAGCAATTTGTCTGTTGCACAGTCTCCCCCTACACTTGTTTGGACTGATGATATTGAGTTTTTCCTGAATATTCATGTGACACTGAAGGATAAGAAGTGGACCGCGAAGCTCAGTTTGAACCAAAAGGTAGCTAGTTCAAAAAATCACTATAAATTCTTGCTATGAGTTAGAATGAATTTGATGGCACTTAACAACAACAGTATTTGACTTTTCCAGTGTCTCTTCCCTCACATGTAGTAGAATTGATTCCTATGTATTCCTTCTGGTTATATCCACATGTATAGTTACCTTTTATGCTGTTTTTAAAAAGGTATCTGCAATGAAAAAATCACATGTTTGCAAAATTCTATTATGTAGCCTCCAGCATCATTTCTATCTGCAAGAGCAATTCAAACTACTGATCCTTCCTTTGTGTTTCCAACTTTCACATTCCAATCACCTGTAGTTATCAATGAATCTTGATTGTTTCATGAACTGCAGACTGAAGAATTTGGAAATGTTCTTCAATTGCATCTTCCCTAGATATAGTGTAGGTGCATAATTTTGAATTAAAGTGGTATTAACAGGTCTTCTTTGTATGTGTATGGCTATCCTGTCTTCCACCACATGGTATTGAAATATAGATTTTGAAGTTCTCTTTTTGAAAAGGAATGTGATGCCATTCATCTTGAATTTGTTATTTCTGGCATAGTAAAACTTGTGATTATCTAATTCATGATGGCTACTACTTGTCTGGAGTTCTGGCGAGACACTGTGGGTTAATGTGACAGACTGTAAAGCTGTTTTAACTGCAAGGTTGGTGGCTCAAGCTCACCAACTTCTCTTTGGAAACTTATACAGGTTTTCTATAGGTCAGAATCAACTCGACAATACTTAATAACAACAATTACCTGGGTATTCTGGCTCATTGATGCCTAGAATATCAAACTTCATACATTCCATTTCATTTTTGACAGCTTTCAAATTTCCTAGATTCATACTTCCTACACTTCCACCACTTGTCTGTCAATTTGTCCAACTGTGGTGGTGCTGGGGACAGTATACACAGACCCTGGGTTGATCAGTGGCAGCCCCATTAAACCACCTC
>NW_006408891.1:2016212-2017462 GCF_000296735.1 Chrysochloris asiatica | reverse complement strand
TGCAATGCTGGGCAATGCTAGGCAATATGTTTGCAGATCTGTCTATCTGCCAGCTTGCATCATATCTGTGTGTCTGTCTTTTTTGTACATATTTTGTCTCTCTCTTTCTCTATCACTTTCGCCACCAGAGCTCCCTTCTTCATGACACCCACACTTCCTTGTCGAGGCGGGACCATGACATGGGACCTCAACATGGTGGCTTGTGATTTGTTGTGATTCTGGAGACGATGCCACCAGTATTTTAAATACCAGCAGGGTCACCCATGGTGCATAGGTTTCAGATCAGTTTCCAGATGAAGACAGACTAGGAAGAAAGGTGATGAACAACTTCCAATATTTAGTCATTGAAAACCTTATGAATAGCAGAGAAACACTGTCAGATATAGTGCCCCAAATTGAGCTCCTCAGGTTGGAGGGACTCAAAATGCAACTAGGGAAGAGTTGCCTCCTCAAAGTAGAGTAGACCATGGTGACATGAATGGAATAAAGCCAATGGGAGAAAAGTCCTCAGTACCTTCATTTGCTGATGGGGCACAACTCAAAATGCAGACAAATATCTGTAAACACATCCATAAATAATTGAAACATGGAATGTACAAAGCATGAATCTAGGAACATTACAAATTGTCAAAAGTGAAATGGAATGCATAAACATAGATAACTTAGCCATTAGTAAGTTGAAATGCACTGGTATTGACCATTTTGAATCTGACAACCACATGGTTTACTATGAGGGGCATGACAAATTGAAGAGGAATGATGTTGTATTCATTGCCAGAAAGAACATATCCAGATCAGTCATGAGGTACAAAACTGTCTGTGATAGGATAATATCCATTAGCCTACAGGGTAGACAAGTTAATATCATTACTATTCAAATTTACACACAAATCACTAAAGCCAGTGGGGATGAACTAGAAGAATTCTACCAACTTCTTCAATCTGAAATTTATCAAACTTGCACTCAAGATGTATTGATCATTAAAGCTGATTGGAATGCAAAAGTTGGGAGCAACTGGGAAGGATCAGTAGTTGGAAAATATGGCCTTGGTGGAAGAAAAGAAGCTGGAAATTGCATGATAAATTCTGCAAAATCAATGATTTGTTCATTTCAAATGCATTCTTTAAACAGCATAAGAGTCAACTGCACACTTGCACCTCGTCAGATGGAATACATAGAAATCAAATTGACTACATCTGTGGAAAAAGACAATGGAAAACCTCCATATCATCAGTCAAAACAAAGCCAA
>NW_006408891.1:2013313-2013816 GCF_000296735.1 Chrysochloris asiatica | reverse complement strand
TCTATCTGACCTGTGCAGTGATATCCCTCATTCCACATAATCATCTGAATCTGGATTGAACCTCTGGAAGTTCACTGTCAATGTATTTTTTCTGCCATTTTTGTATTATCTTTAGCAAATTTTTTGTTGCATGCAATATTAATGATATTGTCCTATGAATTCTGCATTCTGTTGAGTCACCTGTCTTTGTAAAGTGCACACATAAGTATCTCTTCCATTTAGTTTTCCAGGTAGCTTTGTCCAAATTTCCTGGCATAGATGAGTGAATGCCTCCAGTGCTGCATCATTTTGTTGAAATTTTTCAATTTGTATTCTATCAATACCTAATTCATAGTTCTGTGCCAATGCCTTCAGTGCAATTTGGAGTTTTTAAATATCATTGGCTCTTAATCAAATGCTGCCTATTGAAATTGTTGAACGTTGAAATTTTCTTTTTGGTACAGTTACTCTGCACGTTTCTTCTATCTTCTTTTCATGTTTTCTGTATCATTCAATATTTTGCC
>NW_006408891.1:1984348-1988481 GCF_000296735.1 Chrysochloris asiatica | reverse complement strand
AAAAAAAAAAAAAAAAAAAAAAAAAACCCACAGGGCAGCAAGAAGGCTAAAAGCATCCCCTTGGTATAAATGTCACACTTGGAATGCTAATAAAATGTTCCCTGTCTTATACAATAATAATAATAATAATAATAAATGAATTCAGGTAAATACTGTTAACTGTTGGTACAGGGAGGGGACAGAAACCATGTAATGAAGCAAAGTATTTGATTTGTTGAATGTAAAACTGATGATCTGCTCTGTAAACCTTCAATCAATTCACAATAAAATGTTGGGAAGAAAAAATGAAAAAATAAAAAGATTCAGAAAAAAACCCACACTAAAAAGGGGGGAATATTATTTTTTTTTTCCTATTTTTTTTGTTGTTAGTTACCAGGGTGTATGGTGTGGGGTGAGGGGAGGGAGGTGAAAGCGGAGTACAGGGTATAGAATAGACACAAGATCTGTGTTTGGCTGCTGGGGAATTGTATACACTAGAAGGGGAAGGCGGAAGGAAAAACAAGGCAGATGAGAAAATAGTTAGGCAGGTTTACATGGGCTAAGTAGGACAGAGGTAAATAACATTGCAAGCACAACCATGGAACAACAGGGCTTGGGGTTACAAAGATTGAAGCATGGCTCGAATTGGTAAAAGCCAGGAAATGATGTTAAAATTCTTGGTTGTCTTTTGAATCTTGGTTTCCCTTGCCTACTATTATAAAACAGACACTTTCAGGGGAGAAAGAGGAATAGCTAGAAACATCACCAGAGAAATCTTGCAAGTCCTTCTTCAGCCTATAACTGATTTGAATACCTAAAATGGGGCTAGAACTTGACCAGTGAATAAGACTCCCTGAAGAGGTTTTGCATTGCACAAGACCATAGGTGGCATCCTGGTCCCCATCCAGAATCTGCTGAGGTCGGACATTTCCTTTTGAAAGGACAAACAGACCACACTGGAGCAGCTAGAAGAACAGAAGACACTTCTTGAAACGAAGAACAAGAAAAAATCAAAACCAATAGCAATAGTCCAATTGACTACTACAAGAACAAGCAAGTTGTTCCCCAGGGAGCCATCAAGGCAAGTGGTCAAGTCCCCTCAAAGCAAACCTCCTTCCAAGACTGAAACTCAAATGGAATACACTAGCAGGCATATGGTCCTGCTGCTGACCACATTGGTCAATGATAACAGGAAGTGGGGGAAAAACAGCAATGTAGTGGATACATTCAACAGACTCCTGTTAACCTGGATTGATGAGACCTGGGGACTCCTGGGCCCAGGGGCAGGGACATGGCCCCAGAGGACTAGAATGGAATTTAAGCATCCAGCTAATATGAAATGAGGGGAGATGCACAAGAACACCCACACTTACAGATAGTACCCATTTGACCTGGCATCAATGACTGGATGATCAGAACACTACTAGAGGAAGAAAGAAGAGAGAGAGAGAAAAAAGAGTAACCCACTACAAGTGGATGAACTTGACTTGTGCTTCTGGATGCAGTATGCCAAAGGAGCAGACAAATCTTTAAAGTGAGGATCATTCCAACCCCTTGGGTACACAGGGTTGACAGGAATGGGGAAGTTAAACATTGGCTACCCAAAATGGGGGGACTACAAAGGCAACAAGTGACTGGCTTACAAGCTTTCAATAGGGAACCTAGCTCCAGAGGATACAGGGAAAGGTTGGAAACACTGAATTGTTTCCAACCTGTCTGGATGGGGTTGATAAAAGGTGAGGGGGAAAGGACTCCTGTGGTTCAATAGGGAATGATTGATATCAGGTCTGACAGTGAGTATTGGAAAGGTAAATGTAAATGTTTGGTAACAAAAAGAGGGGAGTGGCTGATTTTGCAGTTCAGAAGCAGAGATCCCTGGAACCATGAAAGGAGAAAAGTGAAGTGTGAGACCTTGTCCAGGGAGGCAGTGACACTAGGGATGGAGGCAGAGACAATGACATCGAGAGAAGGAGCAGCTGTGGACTCTGGACTCAGGGAAAGAGAGGGACTGTGTGTTGGTGGCCAGGGGGGCAGGTGTGTGGTGTGTACCCTTTGATTGTTTGATGATGCATCCAGGGGATTGTGATCATTGCAATGAAACAAAATATGATAGGATAAATGTAAAGATAATGTTCACCCATGTAAACTAACACATAATTCACAACAAAAACTTAAAAAAAAAGAAAAGTAGTTGTTAGAGGCATATGGCAGGAGGCAGATATGGAAGTGTGATAGAAGGAGGCATATGGTTGACCTTATTGCCAGTAGTGAGCAACAGGCATTTGAGGAATAGACATAAATATGTAAATTTAGAAATTCACATAAATTTAATATGTTGAAAGGTAATGGGAAAGACAAAATACTTGTATTAATATTAATGGTAATTAATGATATGGAAAATCATGTAGACATACTATTGATAACAGATGATATTAATAATCACACATATATCATATTATTCATAAAAATATAGTTCTGTTGGAAGTAAACACAATCTATCCTATTATCAGCCAAAAGACTTTAAAGTTAACAAACTGTTAAAAGCTCAACTTTTGTATAATGGATAAGTTTAATTTGTCTTTACAATTGTCTAAGCTAATTGCTTAAAATTCCACTGATTTTTCCTAAATATCTGGGAGAAAACAGCCTTTCTAAAATGAAATTTTTATGCTACTTCTTTTTGTCAATGTTCAAGTTAAAATCTATTTGTAGTACTGTAGAAAAAGCACTAGACTGCTAACTTCAGAGTCAGGAATTCAAGTCCACTAGTTTCTCCATAGGAGAAAGATGAGACCATCTGCTTCCATAAAGATTTGTAGCCTTGGAAACCCTATATGGGGTAACTGTTTGTTGGAATCAAGTAGATGGGAACATGTTTCATTTCAGTGATATAGCCTAAACTGAAACAGAATGTATTAGACCAAAAAAAGAGAGACCCCAATGAAATGGAATGACACAGTGGCAGAAACAATGAGCTAAAGAGTAGCAAAAATTGTGAGGATGACACAGGATCAGACTGTGTTTCCTTCTGTATTACATAGGGTTGGTATGATTTGGAACCTATTCTAGACACTTAGCAACAACTGCAGCAACTCAAGCCATGGCATTTTCAATAACTTCTCATGCATGTGAAAATTGGACAATGAATAAGAAAATTAATGAATTTATGAAACAATGTTGGAAATGAATACTAAAAGCACCATGGACTTTCAGAAGAACCCACAAATATGTCTTAGAAGAAATATGATCAGAATGATAAATGTGTTGATATTGTTAGGTGCCATCGAGTTGGTACCAACTCATAGAGACCCTATGCACAACAGAATAAAACACTGCCCGATCCTGAGCCAACCTCACCATTGTTACTATGATTGAGCCTATTGATACTGCTACTTTGCCCATCCATCTTGCTGGGGATCTTCCTCTTTTTCTCTGACCTTCCACCTTACCAAACATGATATCATTCTTCAGTGACTGGCCCCTCCTGACAATATGTACGAAGTATGAGAGAGGAAGTTTGGCCACCCTGGCTTCTAAGGAGCACTCTGGCTGCATTTCTTCCAACAGAGATCTGTTGGTTCTGTTGGCAGCCTATGGCACTTTCAATATTCTCCTCCAACACCATAACTCAAAAGCATCAATTCTTTTATGATCTTCCTTATTCACTGTCCAATTGTTGCATGCATATGAGGTTATTTAAAATACCAAGCCTTGTGTCAGGCACACCTTAGTCCTCAAGCTGACATCTTTGATCTTCAACACTTTAAAAAGGTCTTGTTCAACACTTTAAAAAGGTCTAATGCCATAAGTCATTTGATTTCTAAACTGCTGTTCCCAAGACTGTTGATAGTTGATCCAAGAAGAATGAAGTCCTTGACAACTATATTCTTTTCTCCTTTGATTAGAATGTTGTTTATTGGTCCAGTGGTGAGGATTTTTGTTTTCTTTTCAATGAGATGCAATCCATACTGAAGGCTGTGCTCTTTGATTTCATCAGTAAATATTTCAAATCTTCTTCACTTTCAACAAGCATAGTTGTATCACCTGCATGTCACAGGTTGTTAATGAATCTTCCTCCAATCTGGATGCCACAGTTTTCTTCATATAACCCAGCTTCTCAGATTATTTGCTCAGCATACAGGTAGAATAGTATG
>NW_006408891.1:1981010-1983126 GCF_000296735.1 Chrysochloris asiatica | reverse complement strand
AGACCAGTCCCTAAAGAAGGACATTATGCTTGGTAAAGTGGATTGTCAGTGAAATAGAGGGAGACCACTCATGAAATACATTGATCTGATGGCAATAAAACTGGGCCTCAGTATCAATGATTAAGAGCTTGACAGAAGACTGGGCAGTGTTTCATTCTGTTATGCATTTGGTAGCTAGGAGTTGTAACTGACTTGATGGCACCTAAAAATAACAACCAAATTCCTCATCAGAATTTGATCAAACAATCAATCAAAATACATTGATAATTAATGATGATTGATAGGCTAAAGTTGGAAACAAAGAGGATCAATATTTAGAAAACATGACCTGGCTGAGAGAAATAATGCTGGAGATAGAATGCTAGAATTTTACACAACCAACAGAAGAATCAAAATATCTACATGTTATGGAAAAGATCAATATCATCAGTCAGAGCTCTGTGGATCTTTACAAACAGTATATAGTATTTTTATGAATGGGTTTTTTTTCAAGGCCAGGGGCAAATGGTAGAACAGACCATCAATTGTTAATATGCAAGTTCATGATAAAGTTGAAAAAAATTAAAACAAGTCCATGAGAACCAATATATAATCTTGAATATATCCCACCTGAATTTAGAGACTATCTGAAGAACAGATTTGATGCATTAGAATCTAATGATTAAAGGTCAGAAACATTGTGGGTTGATATCAAAAACAGCATTTAGGAACTGACTTTACAGCACTTAAAAACAACAACAGCATTCATACAGTTTTCATTATCTTGTACTGTATTTGAAAATGTTCTACTGTTATTCATACAGTTGTCTGTGGTTAAACATTGAGAAATAGTCTGCTTCTTCTTAATCCTACTCTGTCTTTGTCTGGAAACACCATTAAAACTTGTGCATCATAGATGTTGCTGTAGGCATTTCTAATACCAGTGGAACAGCTTCCAGCATCAAAATATCACAGAAGCTACTACAGTATGCCAAAATGTAAGACAAGTGACTAAAAACTGACTATCAGATCTGTGAATTGACATCAAGAACATAATACAAGAAGAAAGCAAGGAGAAGTTTACAGTGAAGAGGACAGTAGGACAAAAATCCCATCACATAGACCTGACTGATTGTCAGAGATAAAGGTGTGAACAGTCATTCTTCCACTCACTTCCCTCTCTCTGTCTGCTTACCTCCAGTCTGGTGACTAGATAGGGTGTCTGAGTGAGTGAACACCCCCTTGGTCCCCAGAGGGTTCTACTCCACATACACACACAGATCTGCTCAGCTCTCAGCTGTTTCCCACTAGAAGAAACACCTGGACTAAACACTTGGATTGTTTTGCTATGGTTTTGTTTTGTTCCCCTCTTTACCTTGAGGTGGGCTCTTTCGCTCTCTGTGTTACCCAAGAAGAGACAGAAATTGTGGCCAGATAGCCAACCTATAACCACACCTTATAAAATCCCACCATCCAGTCAAGAGCAAAACCTAGTGGTTACAAATCACGTTGCAATCTCAAGGTTGGCAGTTCGAAACTACCAGCTGTTCCATGGGAGACAGATGAGGATTTCTGCTCTCATAAAGATTTACAGACTCAGAAACCCTGTAAAGGGTCGCTATGAGTTGAAACCGACTCCATGGCATATAACCACAATAGATAGCCAACACTTGCTAAAGTTATTTTCAGTTGAGTAATAAGGGAAGTGAAACGAGAAGCCTATCTCCTGATCACATCTACAAGGAGGTACTCAGAAAACTTAATAATACAGCAAAACATATTCATCAAATTATTGAAAATACAATTAATTATTTAAAATGCTCAAAAAACAATTACAGATTTCAGCTCATGTCCAGAAACAAGATAGAATAGTTGACTCAAATGAGATAGATTTAGACCTAGAATTCCCATTGGAAAGAGGGAATAATTTTAAACTGCATAATAAAGAACTCAGGAGAGTAACATTGAAGTGCAACCTAATACTACACAGAGGTGTTGAGACAAATAAGGGAGAAATCAGGAAAATACTACAGGAACAATCAAATAAGATAGAAGTAGCATTGAAAACAATTCAAAACCTACAAAAGAGGTCCAAATGATTAATAATGAAATATAAGCAATGGGCAATACAGTGAAA
>NW_006408891.1:1975670-1979995 GCF_000296735.1 Chrysochloris asiatica | reverse complement strand
CAAAAAACCCAAACATAATGACAAAAATTAAGTCATACCTATCAATAATTACACTGAATGTCAGTGGATTAAAGGAACAGAGAGTGGCAGAATGGATAAGAAAACAAGATCCTTCAATACGCTGCCTGCAAGAGACACACTTTACACACAAGACAAAAACAGACTAAGTTAAAGGTTGGAAAAAAATATACCAAGCTAATTGTAATTAAAAAAAAAAAAAAATGAGCGGGAGTGGCAATGCTAATCTCTCATAAAATAAACTTTAAGGAAAAATGTGCATAAGAGATAAAGATGGACATTATATCATGATTAAAGGGTCAATTGAACAAGATCAAATAACTATATTAAATACCTAGGCTTTCAATGAAAGATCCCCAAAATATGTAACACAAACCCTAATGGATTTGAAGAAAGAAATAAGCAAACTACAATAAAAGTGAGAGATTTTAATACACCACTTTCAAAAAAGGATAGAACCATCAGAAGGAAACTCGAAAAAGACACAGAGGAACTAAACAACACAATCCACCAACTTGAACTCATAGATGTGTACAAAGCATTCAATCCAACAACTGCACATTACATAATATTCTTTCCCCTGTGCATATAGAACATGCTCTAGAATAGTTCATTTGTTCGGCATAAAGCAAGCTTCCATATATTTACAAACATTAAAATACAACAAAGCATCTTCTCAGACCACAATGCTGTAAAATTAGAAATCAACAGTAGAAAGATTAACGAAAAAAAGTCAAATGCATGGAAACTGAACAACACCCTCCTCTAAAGCTGCTGGTTAAAAGAACAAATAAAAGGTGCATTTACAAAATTTCTTGAAACAAATGAGAGTGAAAACATAGCATACCAAAATCTATGGGACACAGCAAAAGTTGTGCTGAGAGGATAATTTATTGCAATAAATTCCCACATCCCAAAAGAAGAAAGCACCAAAATCAGCACATTAATACAACATCTTAACAATTAAAAACAGCAAAGTAAGCCAACAGTTACCAGAATAAAATAAAAAATAAAGATTAGAGCAGAATTAAATGAGATTAAAAAAAAACAGGAAAACAGGACAAGAAGCTGCCCAAAGGAAGAAATATTTAGGAATACATCTAACCAGAAAAACAAAAGACCTATACAAAGAAAACTACAAAACTCTGCTACAATTAATCAAAAGAGATTTACAAAAATGGAAGAATATACCATGATTCCGGATAGGAAGACTTAACATTGTGAAAATGTCAATACCACCCTAAACAATCTACAGAAATAATGCAATCCAAATCCAGATTCCAATGACATTCCTTAAAAAGATGGAAAAACTATTACAGATTTTATATGAAAGGGAAAGAGACACTGGATAAACAAGGCACTGCTTAAGAAGAATAACAAAGTTGGAAGCCTCTCTCTCCTGATTTCAAAAATATACTACATGACTACAGTAGTCAAAACAGCATGGTACTGGTACAATGAAAGATACATAGATCAATGGAACAGAATTGAGGATGCAGAAATTACGCCATCCACATAATTTTGACACAATGATTTTGTGTCAAAGGACCAAAATACATTGAATTGTGGAGGAGATAATATCTTCAACAGATGGTGCAGGCAAAACTGGAAATCAATATGTAAAATATTGAAATAAGAACTTTATTCACACAATGTACAAAAACTCAACAAGGAAAGAAGACCAAAATGTGATTGCCAGAATTACAAATGTCATCAATAAAAAATAGGGACAAATTTAAGGGCTCTAATACCGGGCACACATAGACTGTCAAACATTGCTAGAATTGCACAAACAAAAGAACTCACAGTAGATGATTGTTGTTGTTGTTGTTAAGTGCCATTGAGTCAATTCTGACCCATAGCAATATTGTATAGGGTTTTTGAGGAGCAGTTGGTGATCTTGAACTGCCAACTTTGCAGTTCAAATGGCTTTGTAGTCTGGCTCATTAACCCAATTAGAAACTTACGTTCATCAAAAGATTTCAACAAACGAGTAAAAAGGGAGCCCAGAAACTGGGAAAAAAATATTTGCAATGACATATCAGACAAGGGACCAATCTCTAAAATATGCAAGAAACTGCAACATCTCTACTAGAAAAACACAAATAACCCAATTTAAAAATGGGCAAAAGATATGAGCACACAAATAGAAAGACATTCAGGCAGCCAAAAAGCATATGAAGAAACATTCAATATCAATAGCCATTAAAAAGATGCAAATCAAAACTATGATGGCATATCATTTCACACCAACAATAACAATGAAGTTCAAAAGAGCAGAAGCCAATACATGCTGTTAAGGATGTAGAGACACTTTCACCTTCCTACATTGTGCGATATGCAGATGATACAACCATGCTTGCTGAAACTGAAAAGGACTTAAAACATTTACTTTGATGAAGATCAAAGAACACAGCCTTCAGTATGGATTGCATCTCAATGTAAAGAAAACAAAAATCCTTACCACTGGACCAAAAAACAACATTCTTATTAACAGAGAAAAGATTGAAGTTGTCAAGGACTTCATTCTTCTTGGGTCAACTATCAACACTCATGGAAGCAGCAGTCAAGAGATCAAACAACGTATTGCATTAGGCAAATATACTGCACAAGACCTTTTTAAAGTGCTGAAGAGCAAAGATGTCAGCTTGAGGACTAAGGGCCTGGCCCAAGCCATGTTTTTTTCAGTAACCTCATATGCATGTGAAAGCTGGACAGTGAGTGAATAAAGAAGACCATAGAGGAATTGATGTCTTTGAGTTATGGTGTTGGAGGAAAATATTGAAAGTGCCATGGGTTGCCAAAAGAACCAATAGATCCGTTTTGGAAGAAGTGCAGCCAGAGTGCTCCTTAGAGGCCAAGATGGCCAAACTTCATCTTTCATACTTTGGACATATTGTCAGGAGGGACCAGTCGCTGGAGAAGGATATCATGTTTGGTAAGGTGGAGGGTCAGAGAAAAAGAGGAAGACCTCCAACGAGATGGATTGGCCAAGTAGCAGCATCGATGGACTCAAGCGTGGCAACAGTAGTGAGGTTGGGCCAGGATCGGGCAGTTTTTCGCTCTGCTGTGCATAAAGTTGCTATGGGTTAGTACCAACTTGATGGCACCTAACAACAAAAACATTGTGGGTAGGAATGCAAAGTAGTTTAACCATTCTGGAAAACTGTATGAAACTTCCTGAGAAATTTGGAAACAGAAATACCTTATGATCCAGCAATTCCTCTACTTGGTATATAGCCACAAAAACCTAAGTGTGTGTGTATATATATATTAATGTTTATCATAGCACTATTCACAACAGCAAAAAGATGGAGACAGCCTAAGTATCCACCAATTGAAGCATGGATAAACAAACTTTGGTACATACACACAATGAAATACTATACTACCTTGAAGAACAGTAATGAAGCTGAAAACCACTGCATACTGTGGATGACCATATTCAGTTACAAAAGAACAAGTAGTGCATAAAACCACTACTGTAAAAGCTCAAAAGAAGATACCCATACTAAAAGAAAATTTTTTAAAATTATTTGTTGGTTACCAGGGGTGGGAGGGAGCGGAGAGTAGCAGCACACAGGTTAACTTGGCAATTTGGGAGAACAATTTATAAGAAAAGGGAGAGTAATACACAAAAATGATGAGGGGAATGGAAGAACAGTGTAGATAGGGAAACACTAAAGTAATTTTGCATGATCTAAATGTGTTAGCAGTAAATAGCGATGTATGTTCAAACTTGCAACAAAAGGACTGTGGGATACAGGGATTGTGACATAATCTGAATGGGTAAAGAGGGGAAATATTACTAGCATGCTTGACTGTCTTATTGATATTGGGTTCCCTTGACTACTATTGTAAAATAGACACTTGAGTGTGATAAAAACGAATATCGGGAAAGATGATTGCAGAAAGTTTGTAAGACCATTTTCAGCCTATAACTGATTGTAATACCTAAAAGGGGCTCTAGAACTTACCCAGTGAGATAGGCATCCTTGAACCCTTTTGTAGCATATAGAACCTTAGTTGGAATCCTGAGCCCCATTCAGAACCTTCTGAGGTGGGACATTTCCACTTGACAGGACATGTAGTCCAGCCCAGAGCAGTTAGAGGAACAGAAGATACTTCTTTCTTTTGTGTGTGTGTGTATTTTATTATGAATTATGTGATAGTTTACATGGGAGAACATTAGCTTTACATTCACCCTATCGTATATCATTTCATTGCCATGGTTACAATCCCTTGCATCATCAACCAACCAAAGGATATACCCTGCAAGCCTGCCCCTCGGTCATCAGCACACAGCC
>NW_006408891.1:1959381-1974850 GCF_000296735.1 Chrysochloris asiatica | reverse complement strand
AGGTCATGTTCATCAACTTGAGTCAGATTAGTCTTTTTTTCCTCTTCTTTTTTCTTCTGATTGAGCTCTGATCATCTAGTCATTGAAGCCAGATCAAGTGGGTATTATCTGCAAGTGTGGGTATTCTTATGCATATGCCCTCCCTTCTTATCAGCTAGACGCTTCACTCTCCACTCTAGTCATCTTTGGCTATGTCACTGACTCTTGTCCCAAGAGTCCCCAGGTCTTACCACACAGCTGGCCAACCAGGTCTCTACCCAGGTTCACAAGAGCCTATTGAATGTTGTATTTTCATTGCTTTATTTCCCTCACTTCCCCTTATCAATGATGACTGTGGTACCAATCAGAGCATGTATTCCCATTGAGTCTTAGTCTTAGAAGGGTATTTGCCCTGAGGGGACCCAACCACTTGCCTTGATGTCTCCTGAGCGAGCAACTTCCTTGTTCTTATAGTAATTAGTCAGTCTGCCTATATCATTTTGTATAACACAATGGTGTAATCAAAACATTCCAGGATACACAGAAGCTAAGGGATTTTGCCAAAGTCAGCCCTATGCTACAAAATATCCTAAAGGGAGTTGTGTGGACTGAGAACCAACAAGAACAGACAACAATCAGAGACTGACATAAGTGGCAATAACTCTAAAAACTAAATTGACAGATGGAAGAGTCAATAACAGAAAAAACTCAGAGGATTTGGAGGTCAGTCTATGATCAAAACAAATACAATGTGAAAAAAGGAAAACACTTAGGAACAGAGATCCAGATGGTGAGAAGGTCAGGTAAATTACAGGATAATATAGACTGCACTAAATGTAGGGAAAAGTTAATGGAATATAAGGTAATCATAATGAAAATTAACACTTCACAACATACCAATATAATGAAAATCCAAGAAGAACATGAAAACATTAAAACTATGAGAAAATCACAGAAAGAACACAAAAACAATGAATTCAGCACAGGAAGACATGCAGAACAAAGAAAGCAGCAACATTACACACACACACACACACACACACACACAAAATACCTATCAATAATTACACTGAATATAAATAGATCAAATGCACCAGTTAAGAGACAGAGGATGGTGGAATGGATAAGAAAAAAAAAAAAAATCTTTCACTTAAAACATTTACTGATGAAGATCAAAGAGCACAGCCTTCAGTTTTGAATTACATCTCAATGTCAAGAAAACAAAAATCCTCACCACTGGACCAATAAACAGCATTCTTGTCAACAGAGAAAAGATTAAATTTGTCAAGGAGTTCATTTTTCTTGGATCAACTATCAACACTCATGGAAGCAGCAGTCAAGAATCAAATGACGTATTGCATTAGGCAAATCTGATGCACAAGACCTTTTAAAGTGTTGAAGAGCAAAGATGTCAGACAAAGATGTTGAAGACTAAGGTGTGTCTGATAGAAGCCATGGTACTTTCAATAACCTCATAGGCATGTGAAACCTGGACAGTAAATCAGGAAGACCATAGAAGAATTGATGCATCTGAGTTATGGTATTGGAGGAGAATATTGAAAGTACCTTGGGCTGCAAAAAAACCCAATAGATCCGTTTTGGAAGAAGTGAGCCAGAGTGCTCCTGGGAGTCCAGGATGGCCAAGCTTCACCTCTCATATTTCAGACATATTGTCATGAGGGACCAGTTACTGGAGAAGGATATCATGTTTGGTAAGGTGGAGGGTCAGAGAAAAAGAGGAAGCTCCCCAATGAGATGGATTGGCCAAGTAGCAGCAACGATGGAGTCAAAAGTGGCAACAATAGTGAGGTTGGCCCAGGATTGGGCAGTGATTCATTCTGTTGTTCATAAGGTCACTATGAGTCAGTACTGACTTGATGGCACCTAACAACACCAACAGCTGCAATAAAAAACGAACAGGAGTTGCAGTACTAATCTCTGATAAAATAAACTTTAATGCAAATCCAGCATAATAGATAAAGGTGGAAATTATTTCATGATTAAAGGGACAATTGAACAATATGACATAACCATAATAAATATCTATGCTCCCTATGAAAGAGTTCCAAAATATATATAGCAAACTCTAATAGATTTGAAGAAAGAAATAGATAAATCTACAATAACTGTGGGCAATTTTAATATATCACTTTGAAAAATTGATAAAAAAAAAAAAAAAAACACCAGAAAGTAACTCGACAAAGACACAGAGGAACTAAGCAACATAATCAGCCAACTGGAATTTAAAATGTGTATAAAGCATTCAACCGAACAACAGCACAATACACATTCTTTTCCAGTGCACATGGAACATTCTCCAGAATAGACCATGTGTTAGGCCACAAAACAAACCTCCATAAATTTACAAATATCAAAATACTACAAAGTATCTTCTCAGAACACAATACAATCAAATTAGAAATCAACAATAGGAAGACCAAGGAAATAAAGTCAAATACATCAAAACTGAATAACAGCCTGCTGAAAAGCAACTGGGTAGTAGAAGAAATAAAACGTGAACTCACAAAGTTCCTAGAAAGAAATGAAAACAGAACATACCAAATCTTTGGGACATGGAGAAAGTGGTGCTGAGAGGACAATTTATTGCAATAAATGCACACAACCAAAAAGAAGAACCAAAATTAACACATAAACACAGCATCTCAAGTAACTAGAAACATATCAACAGCCTAAGTGCCCATCAACTGAAAAATGGATAAACAAACTGTAGTACATATACACAATGGAATATTATGCTACCCTAAAGAACAACAAGGAAGCTGAAAGCCACCGCATAACATAGATGAGCCTTGAGGACATTAGTACATACACACAATGGAATATTATGCTACCCTAAAGAACAACAAGGAAGCTGAAAGGCACCGCATAACATAAATGAGCCTTGAGGACATTAATACATACACACAATGGAATATTATTCTACCTTAAAGAACAACAAGGAAGCTGTAAGCTATCACATTACATGGATGAACCTTGAGGACATTATGTTGAATGAAATTAGTCAGTAACAAATGGAGAAATACTACATTGGCCCACTACTGTAAAAGACTAAGAAAAAGATCCCATATTAAGGGAGGGGGGATTCTTTGTTGGTTATGGGGATGAGGAGGTGGGGTGAGGGGAGGGAGGGGAATGTGGAGCACAGGGTAGGAAATAGACACAGGATACTTTGGGTGCTGGGGCAATACACCAGAAGGGGGAGGGGAATGGAAGAATAAGTCAGATGGAGAACAGTTATGCAGGTTTGCATGGGCTAAGTGGGATAGTGATCAATAATGATGTATGCACAACCTTGAAACAACAGGGCTCTGGGATACAGGGATTGAGGAATGGTTTGAATGGAAAAATAGGGAAAAATGTTAAGATGCTTGGTTGTCTTTTGAATCTTGGTTTCCCTTGCATTCCTTTATAAAAGAGGTACTTGAGGAGGAGAGAAAGGAATAGCCAGAAATATCACCATAGAAAGTTTGTAAGTCTGTATTCTGCCTATAACTGATTGGAATACCTACAATGAGGTGTGGGTGAACTTGCCCAGTGAAGGAGGCTTCATGCGGAGCCTCTGCATTACATAAGACCATAGGTGGAATCCTGAATCCTATGCAGAATCTTCTGAGGTGGGAAGTTTCCACTTGAAAGGACAAGCAGGCCAGCCTGGAATGGATAGAACAGAAGATACTTCTTGAAAGAAAGACCAACAGGAAAAATACAAAACAATAACGGCAGTCTGACTAACTATTACAAGAATATGCAGGAGAAACCAACACTAGTGGTCTGGTCCCCTCAGGGCAAACCCCCTTCCAAGATTATAACTCAATGGGAATACACAAGCAGACACGTGTGCTCTGATTGATGACCACGTTGATCACTGATAAGGGAAAATGAGGTATAAACAGCAAAGAAGCTGTGAGCTAAGTCCAACTATGTTCAATAGACTCCTGTGAACCCGGGTGGAGACCTGGTTACCCAGCAGTTTGACAAACCTGGTGACTCCTGGGACCAGAGTCAGTGTGGCATAGCCACACAGGACTAGAGTGGACAATGAAGTGTCCAGCTGATAACAAGAGAGGGCATATGCCTAAGAACACCCATACTTGCAGTTAAACCCAGTTGACCTGGCTTCAGTGGCTGGATGGTCACAGATATATAGAAGAAGAAAGAAGAGGAAAAAAAGTAATCTGATACAATTTGATGAATCTGACCTACACCTATGGATGCAGTAGCTTTAAAAAAAGGGAACAAATCTTTATAGCAAGCATCATTCCCACCCGCTCAATACACAGGGTAGACAGGGATGGGCAACTTGGATATTGGCTATCCAATATGGGTGGGGTACAAAGGCAAGAAGTGACTGGCTTACAAGCTTTCAAGAAGGAGCATAGATCCAGAGACTGCAGAAGTAGGTAGAATCTTCACAGAATTGTATCCACTCTGTCTGGGTGGGACTGATGAAAGGAGATGGCGATAGCACTCATATGGTGAATAATTACTGTCAGGGCTGACTCTGAGGGTTGTAAATGTAAAGGTAGACTTTTGTAGCAAAAGGAGGGGAATGGTTGACTTTGCAGTCCAGGAGCAGAGGTCCCTGGGACCATCATGGGAGAAGCGCAGAGTGTGGGACCCTACTTAGAGAAACAGTGACATCAGAGATGGAGGCAGAAACGATGATGTGGATAGATGGAGTGGCTGGGAACTCTAGACCCAGAGAAGGAGAAGGGCTGTGTGCTGACGACCAGGGAGCAGGCTTGTGGGGTGTACCCTTTGGTTGGTTGATGATGCACGGAGGGGA
Source organism: Chrysochloris asiatica (assembly GCF_000296735.1). Classification (NCBI taxonomy): domain Eukaryota; kingdom Metazoa; phylum Chordata; class Mammalia; order Afrosoricida; family Chrysochloridae; genus Chrysochloris; species Chrysochloris asiatica. The sequence goes on along the minus strand of NW_006408891.1, from coordinate 1,970,064 downwards.
TTGTAAACATGGCAATGTAATGATATACGATAGGATGAATGTAAAGCTAATGTTCTCCCAAATAAACTATCTCATAATTCACAATAAAACATTTTAAAAAAAGAAGAAAGTATTGCATTAGGCAATTCTGCTAAACCTTTTTTAAGTGTTTAAGAGCAGAGATGCCAGTTTGAGTACTAAGGTGTCCCTTAATGAAGGTATGGTATTTTCAATATTTTTATATGCATGTGAAAGTTGGCCAAGTGAATAGGGAAGACCAGAGAAGAACTGATGTATTTGAATTATAGTGTTGGAAAAGAATATTGAAAGTACCTTGGACTGTCAGAACAAAGAGGTATGCCCTGCACAAAATAAAATCAGTATGCTCCTTAGAAGTCAAATACTTTGTCTGTAATACATCAGACACATTATCAGGATGGATATTTCTCCAGAGACAGACATTTTCTTTGTAAAAAGGATTGCCACAAGAATGGAGGAAGACACTCAATGAGATGAATTGGCAGTGCCAACATAATGAGCTCAAGTGTATCAACCATTATGAAGCACCTGCATGACCTGACATTTTGTAAATCAGTGGTGCATAGGGTTGCTATGAGTCAGAAATGACTCAATAGCACCTAAAAACAATAACAATATTCAATATTTACAATGAGAAAATAATTGTAGAAACTGAATTATATGAAGAAGAACATGGAATTGTAATTGGAGGTAGAATCATTAGCAAACTGAAAGGTATGCAGATGATACTACCTTGCCTGCTAACAGTAAAATTGGCTTAAAATACTTACTAATGAAGATCAGAGTCTACAGCCTTCAATATAAATTGCACCTCAGTGTAGTTTTCCTAGATGCATACTTCATACATTCCATGTACTGATTGTTAATGGATGTTTACAGCTGTTTTTCTTCATTCTAAATTGTGTCCCATCAGCAAAATGATGGTCCTGGGGGTTTTACTCCATTTGCCTGATTTTGGTCAGCTCTACTTTGAGGAGGCAGCTTTTCGCCAGATGCATTTTGAGTGCTTTCCAACCTGAGAGGCTCATTTTCCGGCACTATATCTGACAATGTTTCTCTGCTATTCATAAGGTTTTCAGTGACTAAATACTTAGAAGTAGTTCTTCTCTCCTTCTTCCTAGTCTGTCTTCATCTGGAAGCTCATCTGAAATCTGTGCACTGTGGGTAACCCTGCTGGTATTTAAAATACCCGTGGCATAGGTTCCAGAATCACAGCAACTCACATCCACCACAATATGACAAATAGATAGACAAATTGTGAAGTGCACATACATAAGTATATATATATATCATATTTTAAGTATATGATATACATATACATTTGTTTTATAAATGAGCTCTGATAGCATAGTGGTTACCTCAAGTTCAGCTGTTTGGAACTACTAGCCATTCCAAGGGAAAAAGATGAGGTTTTATGCTCCCGTACAGATTTATAGCCTTGAGAAAACTATGCAGGTTCTCTATGATCAGAACTGACTCCAAAGTACATAACCACCACCAACCACCACCATACATGTTTTGTAGCAATTTTATATTCAAATTATAAATGAATGTGACATTCTTAAACTTCCTTATTTCTAAAGCAACAATAGAACAAATAGTAGTATGGAAGAGTTAGTCAGTATATGACTTGTTTTAACCTTCCTGATAAAAGTGAAAGCATAATTATAGTTAGAGCAAGCCATCTTTCAGGTTTTGAAATGTTTGTGGTATATTTTAAAAATTTATGAAGCAAGAAGATATTTCCCATAAAATACAAGAGCTAAGGCATTTGTCGTGTTTAAGTTACAAATGTTTTTTTAAAAAACTAGAAAGAAGTATCATGTACAGGAATTTAAAATATTAAAAAGTAATTATTATTTCTGCTTTCCAAGAATATACAGATTAATTTTACATTAATTATCTTTTTTGACTAAAGACAATAACTGTTGTCCACTAAATTAAATTGTTTGAATACTATTATATATGATATTCAAATGAAATTTAAAGCTTTTCTAGAACTTTATAAATCAAGTTCTTTTGGGTTTGTTTCCCTCTATTCATTTTAATATAATGAATGAACTAGCAAAGACACAGCAGGAACTATTTTGAATCTAGGTGTATCTTTTTCAAATTGAACTCTCTTCATGCTCAAAGAAGCCTGGTTATTTGAAGATAAGTATATACAAAGGTTGCAAATATACGGCAACATCTGCTCAAGTAACACCCTTTTCAGTCTCATTATACAAGTCACACTAATGGTGTGTTACAGATGCTGCAAGTTTTTTAGTAGCACTATTCTGCTAACATTTTTTCAAAGTATCACTGCATAATGCATTGCTACTCTGAATTTCTGAGCTTTACTGTAGTCTAAAAGGAATAGTTTCAAATATGTCTCCCGTTTACTAGCTCATTTTGATGAAGAAATGTTTAATAACTGTTGGTTGCTGTTGTTGTTATGTGCCGTGGAGTCGGTTCCGATTCATAACGACCCTGTACAGGGTTTCTGAGGCTGTAAATCTTTACGGGAACACGAAGTCTCAGCTTTCTACTGCTGAAAAGCTGGTAGTTTCCAACTGGTGACAGTGAGATTAGCAGCCCAGTGGTTATGAATCGGGCTGCGAATCTTAAGGTCAGCAGTTTGAAATTACCAGCTGTTTCGCTGAAGAAAGATGAGGCTTTCTGCTCCTGTAAAGATTTACAGACTCGGAAACCCTATACAGGGTCGCTATGAGTCAGAACCGACTCCACTGCACATAACCAACCACCACCACACTACCAGAGGAGTTCTGGTATGGCACTGTGGGCTAATGCGCCAGACTGCAAAACTGTTTGAACTGCAAGGTCAGCAGTTCAAGCTCACCGTTTGCTCCTCGGAAACCCTATACAGGGTTGCTATGGCTTGGAACTTACTCGATGGCACTTAAAAACAACAACAACAACACTACCAGAGCTCCTTGTTGTTGTTAGATGCTGTCAATTCAGTTCCAACTCATAGCAACCTTGTTTGCAACACTGACTAGTCGGTGCCATACTCACAATCTTTGCTATATTTTGTGCCATTGTTGAAACTACTGTGTGAATCCATTTTGCCTTGAGTCATTCTCTTTTTTGATGAAGGTCTACTTTTTCAAGCATACTGTTCTACTCCAGGGTCTGGTTCCTCCTGATAACATGTCCAAAGTTTGTGAGATGAATTCAAAGAATCATTCTGCCTATATTTCTTTTAAGAAATATCTTTCGCTTCTTCTTGCAGTCTATGGTATATTTTATATTCTTTTCCAACAGGATTTGTTTCCAAAGCCATCAAATCTTTTTTTCTGATTCATTGCCCAATTTTCACATGTGTATAATGCAATTGTAAACACTAAGCTTGAGTGTTGTTGTTAAGTGCCTTCGGGTCGGTTCTGACTCATGTTGCTATTGTTAGGTGCCACCAAGTTGGTACCAAATAACAGCAACTCTATGTACAGCAGAACAAAGCACTGCCTGGTCTTGCACCAACCTCAAAATCGTTGCTACATTTAACCTTTGCTGCTTCACTGTGCCAATCCATGTAGTTGGAGTCTTCTTCTTTTTCTCTGACCCTACTTTTTGCCAAACATGATATTCTTCTGCAAGGACTAGACCCTCGTGACAATATGTCTGAAGTATGAGAGAGTAAGTCTGGCATCCTGGCTTTCAGGGAGCATTCTAGCTGTGCGTCCAACACAGATTGGCTTGTTCTTTTGGCAGTACCTAAATGTTTGAATAGTCTCCTTCAACACCTTAACTCAAATGCATTAATTCTTCTACAGTCTTCCTTATTCAGTGTCCAACTTTCACATGCATATGAGATTATTGACAATACCATGGCTTGGGTGAAGCAAATTTTAGTCCTCAAATTGATTATCTTTGCTCTTCAACACATTAAAGAATTCTTGTGCAACATTTTGCCTAATGCAATATGTTCTTTGATTTCTTGACTGCTGCTTCCATGAATGTTGATAGTTGATCCAATCAAGATTAAGTCTTTGACAATTTCACTCTTTACTCCAATTATATGGATTTATTAGGAGTCCAGTTGTGAGGATTAAGTTTTCTTTAAATTGAGGTGCAACCCATACAAAAGGATGTGATAGTTGAGCTTTATCAGTAAACATTTTGAGTCCTCTTCACTTTCAGCAAGCATGTCACAGGTTGTTAATGTGACTTCTTCCTATCCTGATGCCATGTTTTTCTTCATATAATCCAACTTCTCAGGTTATTTGCTCAGCATGCAGATTGAATAAGGATGGTGAAAGTTGACAACACTGGCACTCACCTTTCCTAATTTTAAACCATTTGGTGTTCTGTTTGAACAACTGCCTCTTGATCTATGTACAGGCTCCTCATGAGCACAATTAAGAGTTCCAGAATACTCATTCTCCACAATACATAGTTCGTCATGATCCATAAAATCAAAGGTCTTTCCACAGACAATAAAGCACAGATCAAAATCTCTCTTGTATTCTCTGCTTTTAGCCAAAATCCATCTAGCATCCGCATTGATATCCCTTATTCTATGTCCTCTTCTGAATATGGCTTGAACCTCTGGACGTTCTCTGTCAATCATGGTTGCAACCATTTTTGAATGATAAAAATGACCCTGTATTAGGGTTTCTGAGGAGTAGCTGTTGAGTTTGAACTCCTGCCCTTACTGTCTGAACCAATTTTGCAGTCTGGCATATAGCCCAGAATTATACACCAGCATATATTTGCTTTTAAATACTTTGTAGAGATCTTCGCAGCAGATTGGATTTATTTCTTTTTTATTGTGAATTGAGTGATAGTTTACAGGGAGCAATATCAGTTTTACACTCATCCTATCATATTCATTTTATTGCAATGATTACAATTCCCTGCATGCTTTATCATTCAATAGTATTTGATTCTACTCCCTCTGTTTTTTGTTTTGTTTTGTTTTTGATGTGCAACAAAACACTCAGGATTATACAATCATTCAAACAACCAAATGGCACACCCTGCAAGCCTACCCCCCACCCCAGCTGCCAACACACAAACCCGCTCCCTCCATGAGTCTAGAGTTCTCAGGTGTTCTGCCTCTCCATGTCATCATCTCTGCCTCCATCTCTGGCATTGCCACTTCTCTGGGAAGGGTCCAGCACCCTGCTCCCACTCTTCTCCCTTAATAGTCCCAGGGTCTTCCACTCTGGGACTGTTAGAACAACAACTTACTCCTTTTTGCTACAAAACTTCTACCTTTACAATTGTGACAATCACAATTAGTCATAACAATAACTCACTATTGAATCATGAGAGTCTTGTTTCCCATCTCCTTTTGCCAGACCTGTCTAGATAGAATGAAAAACACTCAATGGGGATTCTACCTTTGTGCACATACTCTGAATCTAAACTCCCTCTTGAATACTTGTAAGCCAGTCACTTCATGTCTTTACAGCACCCTACCCCCCATTTTAGGTAGCTAGGAGTCCTGGTGTGGCTCTGTGGTTTAGTGCTCCAGACTGCAAAGCCATTTGAACTGCAAGGTCAGTGGTTCAAACTCACCAGCTGCTCCTTGGAAACCTTATACAGGGTCACTATGGGTCGGAATTGACTCCACAGCACTCAACAACAACAACAAGTGTATAAGTTGCCCATCCCTATCAATCCTGAGTACAGAGGGGATAGAAATGATCCTTGCTGTAAAAATTATTTTCCTCTTGGTTGGTATTTTAAACTACTACAATCATAAGTATAGGTCAAGTACATCAGAGTGTAGTGATTTACTTTTATTTTCTATTGGGAAAAAAAAAAAAAAAAAACTACCCCCACCCCCTTTTCCTTCCACTAGTCGGGTTCTGAATATCTAGCCATTGAAACTGGGTCCAATGGGCACCCAAGTTTGGGTGCTCTTGTGCATATCTCCTCACTTCATATCAGCTGGATACTTCACTCTCAGCTAAAGCCCTCCATGACCATGTCCTTGTCCATGGGCTCAAGAGATCCCAGGTCTCACCGTACTTCTGGCCAACCAGGTCTCACCATTATCCAAGTTGATGGGGAGGATAATGTAACTTGGTCGGACTCAGTCCACCTCTTCATTGCTGCTTTGCCACCACTTCCACTCACCAGTAGACCAAGGTGGTTGCCAGAAAACTTAAATGCCTGTTCATGCCCTTTCAATTTCAGTCTTGGTAGGGGGTTTTGTCCTGAAGGGCCTTGATTGCTTGCCTTGATGGCTCCCCAGTGAACAATTTCTAGTTCTTGTAGCTGCCATTTTTGTCTTTCCCTGCTAGTCTTTCTTACAAGAAGTATCTTCTGTTCCTCTAGCTGCTCCAAGTTAGTCTGCTTGTCTTTTCAAGTGAGAATTTCCCATCTCAGAGGTTCTGGATGGGGATCAGGATTCCACCTAAGGTCTTATACCTTACAAAGCCTCTGCAAGAAGTCACTTTCACAGGGAAAGTTCTAGCAATCCTTTTAGGTATTCCAATCAGTTATAGGTTGAAGACAGGCTTATGAGCATTCAATAATCTTGTTTCTAGAAATTCTTGTCTATCCCCCTCAAGTACCTATTTTACAATAATAGGCAAGGGGGAAAATATTCATAAGATAATCATACATCTTAACACTAAGTCCCCTCTTTTACCCATTCAGACTATGCCTCAATCCCTGTATCACAGAGCCCTTTTGTTCCAAGGTAGTGCATACATCATTATTTATCATTGTCCCATTTAGTCCATGTAAACCTGTCTAAGTGTTCTCCTATCTACCTTGTTCTTCTATCCCTGCCACCCTTCTTGCATATTTCCCACCACTCACAACAAACCTAGAATTGTGATGTGTCTATTCCCTACCTTGTGCTTTACCATTCCTTTCTCTCCCCCACAACCCTCCCGGTAACCAACAAAGAATTTTTCAATTTTTTCATTTTTCTTCCTTTTAGTGGGGGTATCTTTTCTTAAGCTTCTACAATAATGATCCTATGCAGCATTTCTCCTTTATAATGACTAATTTCACTCATCATAATGTTCTCAATGTTCATTCATATTATGTGGTGGCTTACAACTTCATTGTTATTCTTCAAGGTAGCATAATATTCTATTTTGTGTATATACCACAGTTTGTTTATCTATTCTTCCATTGATGGGCATTTAGGCTGTCTCTTTCTTTGTGTTGTTGTGAATAGTGCTGCTGTGAACATTGGTGTGCATATATCTACTCATGTTATGACTAGTACTTCTTGTGGATATATACCAAGTAGAGCAATTGCTGGATCATAAGGTATTTCTATTTGCAATTTTCTGAGGAAATACCATGTTGTTTTCTAGAGTGGTTGAACCATTTTGCAATCCCATCATCAATATAGGAGGGTCTCAGTCTGTCCACATTCTTGGCAGCATTTATTGTCCTCTGCCTTTTTGAAATTTGCTGTTATTGGTGGTGTGAGATGATAGCTCATTGCTGTTTTGATTTGCATTCCTAATGGCTAATGATCATGAACATTTCTTCATATGTTTGTTGTCTGCCCAAATGTCTTCCTTAGTGAAGTGTCTGTTCATATCCTGTGCCCATTTTTTAATTGGATTATTTTTCTTTTTCTTGTAGAGGTATTGTAGTTTCATATATATTTTGGAAATGAGTCCTCTTATGTCGTTGCAAAAGAGTTTTATTTTCCAATTCTGTGGGCTCCCTTTTTACTCTTTTGATGAAGTCTTTTGATGTACATACGTTTGTAAATTTTAGTGTGTCCCAATCATCTAGATTGTTGTATTCTATTTGTGCAATTTTGACAATGTTTGGTACTCTGTGTTTGCCCTTTATTAGAGGCCTTAAATTTATCCTTATTTTTTCATTGATGATCTTTATAAATCTTGGATTCACATTTAGATATTTAATCCATGTCAAGTTGTTTTTAGAATATGGTGTGAGGTAAAGGTCATGTTTCAGTGTTTTGTATATTGATTTTCAGTTCTGCCAGCATCGTCTGTTAATGAGACTATCACCTCCCCATGCAATGTATATAGGCACTTTGTCAAAAATCAGTTGGCTGTATGTGAAAGGGTTAATTTCTAGGTTCTCGATTCTGTTCCATTGATCTATTTATCTTACATTGTACCAGTCCAAGGCTGTTTTGACCATTGTAGTCATGTAGTCAATTTGGAAATGAGAGAGTGAGAAGCTTCCAATATTTTTCTTTTCTTAAGTACTGCTTTGCTTATCTTGGGTCTCTTTCCTTTCCATATAAAGTTCTTAATTGTTTGTTCTATCTCTTTGAAGAATATCATTGGGATCTGGATTGGGATTGCATTGTATGTGTAGATTGCTTAGGGTAGTACTGACATTTTCAAAATGTTAAGTTTTCTTATCCAGAGGCATGGTAGATTATTCCACTTTTGTAGGTCTCTTTTGGTTTCTTGTAGTTTTCTTTGTGAAGGTCCTTTGTTTCTCTGGTTAAATTTATTCCTAAATATTTTATCATTTGGGTGGCTATTGTAAATGATATTTACTTCCTAATTTCCTTTTCAGTGATGTCATTATTAGTATAGAAAAATCAAACTGTTTTTTGCATGTTGATCTTGTACCCTGCCACTTTGCTGAAAGGTCCAATTTTTTTTTTTTTTTTTAGCTGAGTTTTTGAGGTTTTCTATATATAGGATTATATCATCAGCAAATAGAGAGTTTTACTTTCTCTTTACCAATTTGGAGCCTTCAATTTTCCCTATATTGCTGTTGGGGTCTTGCCTTGACAGAAGAGTGGGTTGCACAAAGTTGGGAGGTTTGATTGGTGAAAGATATAGCATAGAGACAAAGAGACAATACAGACACAAAGAAACAGACACACAAGTTTGATGCAAGCTGAAAGGCAGGCTGGTCTGTAAACATTGCCTTGCTTTGCATTGCCTTGCATTGCCTCACCTTACATTGCATGCAGCACTCACTCTACCTCCGGCTTTTATTTTCCTTTTTCAGGGAGGGATTTTTCACAAAGGAAGCACATGATTATTCAGATAAGATAGGATACAGAACTGAAATGTGATTAATCACTCAAAACAGCACACAATAATTCACAGGAACAAATTTTAAAATATACATCACAATTGTCTCAAGGATACTTAACATACTTTTAGCACTTAATCTCTAATGGGTAAAGGTGAAAAGATTTAAAAGGTCATAGGAGGCTTAAAGTAAGGTTTTTGAAGGGAGTCAAGCTGTCTTTGTATACTTTGCAAACAAAAGCATGTTTTGTTTGTGAGCATGATCTCAAATACCTGGCTTCGTTTATGAACTAATAATTCTTTCTTCTTTATTCTTACAATTTCAGGGAAGATGAGAGATGAGTCTCAACCTTTCTAAGAAGATGAGTTCTCGCTTCCACATTCCTTTTCCTTTTTGCGGATTCTACATCTAAATGCTACATCACATTTCCCTATACTTTCAGGAGGAAGGAGAGCATCTGGGTTAAACTCATTATACCCCAAAGGGGTTGCCACTATTGTCCTCTAATCAATACTCCCAGAATTTACCAATCTACTTTGTTTACAAACTTTAAGTAAGAAAATATAACTGTTCCTGGCCTTTCTGAGTCCTCTGAGGAGACTTTTTACTATCTCGGCTTTAGAGAGGTTTTGGTCCCATTGATGTATATGGACATCAAAGGCTCATGTTTCAGGTTAATATCAAGATGCAGTTCTGAAGTGCATCCCAGGTTACTATTACTTGTTCCTCTAAAAGATTTGTTCCCAGAACCCTACACACTGCCAACACAGTGGAGACATTAAGAAAGGCACATAAGAAACCATTTTCTCAGAAGCTACAATTACTGGAGTTAGAAGCATAGAATGAACAATAAGACCAAAGAAAATTATACAGAGGTAGCCCACCAGTGAGTTAGCAAAAACCTATGAACCCAGGACTTCAGGGGGTCACTTCCTTGGCCTTCAGGGTCCATGGCTTGCAATCCTGAGGAGGGGCCCCGGGATTGGATTTTCATCCATCTTGTCACAGGGCCACAGCTTCTCAGTGCTTGTGTATGTTGTCCCCGACATATTGTCTTATAGTTCTGGCCTATAGTCTGTCTGTTGTGCTGTGGTGGATTGAGTTGCTGTGATTCTGAGGGCTCTGCAACTGGTATTTTAAATAACTGTCAGGGTCACCCATGGTGGACAGGTTTCAGATGAACTTCCAGACAAAGACAGACTAGGAAGAAAGAGTGACGAACTACTGCCAAATTGCTAGTCACTGAAAACTCTATGATAAGCAGACAAACGCTGTCAGATACAGGACCGAAAGGTGGGAAGGCACACAGAATGTGACTGGGGAAAAAAAATGCCTCCTCAAAGTAGAGTTGACCATGATAGTGTGAATAGAGTAAAGCTCAAGAGAGAAAAGCACACAGAACTGTCATTTGCTCATGGGCTACACCTCAAAATGAAGAGAAAGAGCTGTAACTTCCACTGAAAATCAGAACATGGAATGTATGAAGTATGAATCTGGGAACATTGTAAGTTGTCAAAACTGAAATGGAATGCATCAACATTGATATCTAAGGCATTAATGAGCTGAAATGGACTGGTATTAGCCATTTTGAATCTGACAATCACATGGTTTATTATGCAGGGAATGAAAAATTGAAAAGGAATGGTGTTGCATTCATAATCAAAAAGAAAATATCCAGATCAGTCATGAGGTACAATGCTGTAAGTT
>NW_006408891.1:1955609-1957009 GCF_000296735.1 Chrysochloris asiatica | reverse complement strand
TGCCAAAAGAACCAATAGATCTGTTTTGGAAGAAGTGCAGCCAAAGTGCTCCTTGGAAGCCAAGATGGCTAAACTTCGTCTCTCATACTTTGGACATGTTGTCAGGAGGGAACAGTCACTGGAGAAGGATGTCATGCTGGGTAATATGGAGGGTGGGAGAAAAAGAGGAATACCCCCAACGAGATGGGTCTGCCAGGTGTCATCATTGATGGCATCAAGTGTGGCAACAGTAGTAAGGTTGGCCCAGGATTGGACATTGTTTCGTTCTGGTGTGCATGGGGTCGCTATGAGTGGGTTCTGACTCGATGACACCTGACAACAACAACAAGGCTTCCAACACAATACTGTATAGGAGTAGTGACAATGGGCCTCCTTGTCTGGTTCCTATTTGCAAAGGGAAGGCTTTCAGTTTCTCTCAATTTAGAGTTATGGTGGCTGTTGGTTTTGTATAAATGCTCTTAATAATGCTGAAGAATTCCCCTTCAATTTGTACTTTGTGGAGTTTTTTTAATCAGGAATGAGTGTGGATTTTTTCAAATGCTTTTATGCATAAATTGATATGATCATGTGGTTCTTTTCCCTTTTCACAATGGTGGAATACTTTGTTTATTTTTCTAATATCGAACTATCCTTGCATCCCTGATACAAATCCCACTTGGTCATGATGTATTATTTTTTTGATGAGTTGTTGAATTCTGTTTGCTAAGGTTTTGTTGAGAACATTTGCATCTTTGTTCATGATATATAGTGGTCTATAATTTTTTTTTTTTTTCTTAGTGATGTCTTTCCCTGGTTTTGGTATGAGGTTTATTCTTGCTTCATAAAACATATTAGGAAGTTTTCCATCCTCCTCTATCTTCTGAAATAATTTGAGTAGAATTGGTGATAGTTCTTCCCTAAATGTTTGGTAGAACTCACCAATGCAGCCATCTGGGTCTCGACTTCTTTTGGTTAGGAGTTTTTTGATGAACTGATCAGTTTCTTCTTTTATGGGTCTGTTCAGGTTTTCTGTTTCACTCTGTGTAAGTATAGGCAGATCATGTTTTTCTAAAAATGTATACATCTCTTCTAAATTTTCAAATTTGTTGGAGTACAGCTCTTCATAGTGTTGTTATTATCCTTTTTATTTCTATTGTTTCCATTGTGACATCACCCATGAAATTTCTTCTGCATGTTATTTGTGTCTTGAATCTCTTTTCTTTGGTTAGGTTTGCCAATGATTTGTCAATTTTGTTAATCATTTTGAAGAACCAGTTTCTTGTCCTGTTGATCATTTCTATAGTTTTTCTGTTTTCCATCTCGTTTATTTCTGCTCTAATCTTTATTATTTCTTTTCTTCTGGTGTCTGTAGGTTTGCTTTGTTGGTCTGTTTCTAACTGAGATGCTGTGTTAATGCAGTA
>NW_006408891.1:1949317-1955509 GCF_000296735.1 Chrysochloris asiatica | reverse complement strand
TGTATGATGTTCTTGATGTCATCCCCAAACTCTTCTGGTCTTCAGTATTTAGTGTTTAATGTATCAAATCTGTTCTTCAGATGATCTCTAAATTCAAGTGGGATAAATTCAAGGTCATATTTTGGCTCTCGTGGACTTGTTTTCATTTTCTTCAGTTTCAGTTCGAATTTGCATATGTTCTACAGTCTTCCCCTGACCTTGTTTTCAGTGATGATATGGAGCTCTTCCATCTTCTCTTTCCACAGATGTAGTCAATTTGATTTCTTTGTGTTCCATCTTTTAAGGTCCATGTGTATAGTCATCAGTTGTGCTGTCTAAAGAAGGTATTTGAGATAAACATATCATTGGTTTTGCAGAATTCTATCATGCGTTCTCCAGCATCCTTTCTATCACCAAGACCATATTTTCCAACTGCTGGTCCTTCCCTGTATTGTAAACCATGTGATTGTTGGATTCAATATGGCCAATATCAGTCCATTTCAGCTCACTAATACCTAAGATGTCGATGTTTATGCGTTCCATTTCATTTTTGACAACCTACAATTTTCCCAGATTCATACTTTGTACATTCCATGTTCCGATTTTCAGTGGATCTTTATAGCTGTTTCTCTTCATTTTGAGTTGTGCCATATCAGCAAATGAAGGTTCTGTGGGCTTTTCTCCCACGAGCTTATCTCTATTCATGTCATCATGGTCAACTCTACTTAGCCACCACTCATCTGTCTGTCATGCTGTGGTGGCTTGAGTTGCTGTGATTCTGAGGGCTATGCCACCGGTATTTTAAATAACAAGCAGGGTCACCCATGGTGGACAGGTTTCAGATGAGCTTTAAGAAAAAGACAGACTAGGAAGAAAGAGTGACGAACAACTTCTGAATCATTAGTCACTGAGAACCTTATGAATAGCAGAGAAACACTGTCAGATACAGTGTTGGAAAATGAGCCCCTCAGGGTGGAAGGCACTCTATATGTGACTGGGGAAGGGATGCCTCCTCAAAGTAGCACAACTAATGGTGGTCAGATAATTATTTAGTTTAGATTAGTCTACCAGCACGAATCTGGTTTATAGTCCCAAAATGAGAATAACTTCTATCCATTTTGGGAAAAAGAAGAATAATAATGTGTTGGTCTTCAGCTCTGGTAGCATAGTAGTCATGAGTCAGACTGCTCACATCAAGGTCAGCAGTCATTTTGTAGAATAAAGATGAAGCTTTCTGCTACCATAAAGATTTATAGCCTCAGAAACCGTATATAGGGTCACTATGAGTCAGATCCTACTCCATGGCACACCACCACCACCACTATATATATAATTTTGAGTTTTTTTCCACATTTTCTGCCACTTTTTCCAGGGCCTTCAAAAAAGTGCTCACTCTCAGATCAGTTTTTAATGGTAGACAGGCCTTCTTGTTTTTCTAATCTCAGAGTCATGGTGACTGATGTTTATCTGCTCAATTGGTCCACTGGAGTAACTGACTACAAGAATCTTTAGTTTTTGTCAATCAGCATTCTTCTGCAGATGGAGACACCAATAGTTGCACTTTAGGAGATTGCTTATGAGCTTTAAGATCACTGTTGCTACTCACTAAGTAGGATGTAGAACACTGTCTTTGTGGACTAGGTTATACTAACAGACCATGGTGTCCCCTGAGACTATTGCCCTAAGCCCATTAGCCCAGCAATTCCTACCTGCTGGGAGCCAGCCCCAGCAAATTTATTCCAGGGTTTCCGAAGGCGGATGCAGGCTTCGGTGGAAAAAGAATTATACATAGTCGATAGATGTGATGAATTCAAAATCTTCTTCTTACATGCTTTATTATTCTTCTCTCTTTACTGTCCTGCTCATTCTTTTCTCTCCCCACCCCTCCTGCTTTTTCCTTTTTCTTCCCTCTCCTCTTTCATTCTCCTTCTGCTTTTTTAATCTCCTTCCATTTCTTTACTTAATCTTCACTCTCCCCTTCACTCTTTACTGCCATTCTCCACTACATTCTCTACTCCATTCTACCACATTCTCTTTTCCTCTACTTACTTCTACTTTTTCCTTCTTTTTCTCTTCTTACCTCTACTTTTTCCTTCTTTACACTACTCCCTTTATTCTATCTTACAACCCCCTTATATACCGTTACAAAAAACATTGTTTTCATAGTAATCAATGTCTTCAAAATACAATCTATTCTGAGGCACATTCTTCATGGTTTACGACCTTTAGATTTACAACAGGGGTGAGAAGTTACAGCAAATAAACATTACATCGACACATACAAGAGACATCTGGCACCTTGAAACCTTTTAGTTAAAACATTTGTTCAAACATAAATAATTTCTATTCTTTTCTCTGAGAAGCAAGTTAACCTTCACATATGTTTCTTAACCTTTGTTTGTTAAGTCTTATTAATTTTGGTTGTTGGGTGCAATTAACTTCTCCATTAACTTCTTCCATACACTATCTGTTTATAGCCTACAAAAATATCACTTATAAGAACATTTTAAAAACTGAGGCTATGAAAAACAACTTCTCTATTTTACTGATCATTAATTTAAGAACGTCAAAGTCAGACTTTTTATTTAGTATCTGTATACACCCATAGCCTTTATTTATGGTCTAATTGCTTTTAAGGATTCTTTACTGTCTTAAACTAAGGTTACAAGGATGAATGTTTACAATCACTAAACCTAAGTTGGTAGTAATTCAACTGACAAATCCTGTCTCCTAGTAGTCTTAAGAACATTGTTAATATAAGTAAAAACTACCTATGATTACAAGTAGAATAAATGTAGCAAATATATGGCTTCTAACTTTTAATAAAAATATACTAAAGTGTAGGAGAGTCAAAATCTAAAGTAAAGGGATACTAATAAAATCATGAATAAATCAGAGAATGATTCAAAAGAGAAAAATTAATTATGGGCCTGTGCATAGAATATTTCTTTTTGGCTTTGCCAATCCGAAGAAAACACTTCATTGTCGCTCTGCTAAAACAAAGAGCTCTTCATGCGCAGGGTCCCCCATGTCTCATTTCTTTATTTCAATTCCTTGATTAATATGTCTCAATTTCTTCATTTTAATTCCTTAATTATTATGGCGCCTGCCACCTACCAGTATGACGTTTTATTATATCTAAGAAGTTTTCATTATTTTTCCCTCTGTATGCGCCATTATATTTATAGCTGTGTTTGCAGCAATGGTAAATACCCATAAACAAATATAATCTTTCAAAATGTTGTATATTTGTGGGTATACTCCCACTCTCCCACTCATACCCATTCAGCCTGTGTCCATGTATCAATACACATAACAATGTTGTTCCGGGGTTGTGTATAGAATACCATTTACCTTTATCCACTCTTTCCCTAGCAGACCTCTTTAGGTTTTCATCTGTCTTCAACACCCTTCTACTAATCTCCCGCTTCTTGTATATTGACCTCCCCTTCAACTGAACTAAATGTTTCAACCCTCTGTTGTGTTGTTAAGTGATGTCAGGACAGTTCTGAATTGTAGCAACCCTGTAATTGTGTCAGGTAAGTGTCTGGTTGGTTTGATCAGTCAGACTTGCAGTTAGCAGTCCAAGGTTTACCTGCAGCACAAAACAAGGACTCCATTCACCCTCTAGTCATGGATTACTGTCCCTTCCCTCCCACCTTTGGCAACCATCAAAACATAATTCTTTTATCATGAAAACCTATTTTTTCCCTTAAGTTTTTATTGAGAATTATGTGATAATTTATGTGGGAGAACACTGACTTTACATTCATCCTATCATATTTCATTTCATTGCAATGATTACAATCTCCTCCATGCATCATCAAATAGCCAAAGAGTACACCCTGCAAGCCTATCCCCAGCCATCAGCACATAGCCCCTCTCCCTTCCTGAGTCCAGAGTCACCAGATGCTCCATCTCTCCACGTCACGGTCTCTGCCTGCATCTCTGGCATCACTGCTTCTCTGGTAGGGTCCCGCACTCCGCTTTTCTTACTTTATGGTCCCAGGGACCTCTGCTTCTCTACTGCAAAATAAACCAATCCCCTCTTTTTGTTACAAAACATCTACCTTTACAATCAGTCCTGATAGCAATTGTTCACTGTTGTACCACAAGAGACTTATCGCCATCCTTTTCACCAGCCTCAACCTAACAGATTAGAAATTACTCAGTAGAAATTCTACCTACCCCCCCCCCATACCATCTGGAACTAGGGTCCCTCTTTAAAGCTTGTAAGCCAGTAAGCCAGTCATTTCTTGACTTTGTAGTGCCCCCCTCTCCCATTTTGGGTAGACAGGTCTAAACTGCCCATCCTTGTCAATCCTGAGTATTAAGGGGTTGGGAAGGATCCTTGCTGTAAAGTTTTGGTCCCTCTTTTGAGCTATTACATCCATAATTATAAGTCAAGTTCATCAAATTGTAGCAGATTATTCTTTTTTCTTCTTCTTCTTTCTTCTAGTCAAATTCTGATCATCCTGCCATTGGAGCCGGGTCAAGTGGCTATCTGCAAGTATAGGTGCTCTTGTGCATCTCCCCTCACCTCATTACAGTTTAGTCCTCTGTGGCCATGTCACTCTCTCTGGGCCCAGGAGTCCCCAGGTCTTGCCACACTGCTGGCCAACCAGGTCTAAACCCAGGATCACAGGAGTCTATTAGACATGGTTGGACTTAGCTCACATTTTCATTGCTGTTTTCCCCCCACTTCTCCTTATTGGTGACCAACATGGTAACCAGTCAGACCACATACCCTTTAATCTTAGTCTTGGAAGGGGGTTTGATCTGAGGGAACTCGACCACTTGCCTTGATGACTCCTTGGAGAATATAATTTCATTGTAGTAGTCAATCAGACTACCGTTATGGCTTTTGATTTTTCCTGCTGGGGTTTGTTTCAAGAAGTATCTTCTGTTCTTCTAGCCTCTCCAGGCTGTTTTACTTGTCCTTTCAAGTGGAAATTTCCCACCCTTAAGATTCTGAATGGGGTTCAGGATTCCACCTATGGTCTTATGCAATGCAAAGGCTCCAAAGAAAGCCTCTTTCACTGGGCAAGTTCTAGCCCCCTTTTAGGTATTCTAATCAGTTATAGGCTGAAGATGAACTTACAAGCTTTCTATTGTGATATTTCTGGCTATTCTTTGTCTCCCCCTCAATTGTTTATTTTACAATGGTAGGCAAGGGAAACCAAGATTCAAAAGACAGCTAAGCATTTTAACATTATTTCCCCCTTTTACCCATTCAAACCATGCCTCAATCCCTGTATCCCAGTGACCTCTTATTCCAAGGTTTGCATACTTCATTATTTTCCTCTGTCCCACTTAGCCCATGCAAACCTGCTTAACTGTTCTCCCATCCACCTTGTTCTTCACCTCCCATTTCTTGGGTATTGCCGCGCCCCCCACCCCTCCAGCACACAGGCTATCCTGACCCTGTGCTCTATTTTCCCCTCCCTCCCCTCACCTCATCCCATACATCCTGGTGATGAGCCAAGATTTGTTTTTTCCCCTTTTAGGGTGGGTTCTGTTCCTTAATCTTTAACAATAATGGTCCTATGCAGTATTTCTCCTTTGTGACTGACTAATTTAACTCAGCATAATATTCTCAAGGTTCATCCATGTTATGTGGTAGCTTGCAGATTCCTTGTTATTCTTCAAGGTAGCATAATATTCCATTGTGTGTATGTAAAATGGTTTGTTTATCCATTCTTCAATTGATGGGTGGTGCTTAGGCTGTCTCCATCGTTTTGCTATTGTAAACAGTGTTATTATGAACATTGGTGTGCATATATCTACTCGTGTTATGGCTTATATTTCTTGTTGGTAAATGCTAAGTAGAGGAATTGCTGGTTCATAAGGTATTTCTGTTTCTGGCCTTCTAAGGAAGCACCATTGCACTAGGCAAATCTGCTCCACAAGAACTTTTTAAAGTGTTGAAGAACAAAAATGTCAGCTTGAGGAGTAAGGTGCACCTGACCCAAGCCATGGTATTTTCAATAACCTCATATGCATATGAAAGATGGACAGTGAATAAGGAAGATCGTAGAAAAATTGATGCTTTTGAGTTATGGTCTTGGAGGAGAATATTGAAAATGCCATGGGCTGCCAAAAAAACCCAATAGATCCATTTTGGAAGAAGTGCAGCAAAGTGCTTTGGAGGCCAAGATGGCCAAACTTCATCTCTCATACTTCAGACATATTGTCAGGAGGGACCAGTCACTG
>NW_006408891.1:1943998-1949217 GCF_000296735.1 Chrysochloris asiatica | reverse complement strand
TATCTTCTACTACCCAGTCACTTTCAAACAGGGTGTTATTCAGTTTCCTTGTATTTGATTTATGTCCTGGTGTTCCTATTGTTGATTTCTAATTCTGTAGTATTGTGGTCTGAGAAGATACTTTATAGTATTTAGATGTTTATAAATTTATGGAGGCTTGTTTTGTGCCTAACACATGATCTGTTCGGGAGAATGATCCATGTGCACTGGAAAAGATATGTATTGTGCTATTGTTGGGTTAAATGTTCTGTATACATCTATGAGGTCCAGTTTGTTGACTGTGTTGTTTAGTTCCTTTGTGTCTTTGTGAAGTTTCTTTCTGGTTGTTCTATTCTTTTTTGAAAGTGGTGTATTAAAATCTTCCACCATTTTTGTAGATTTGTCTATTCCTTTCTTCAATTATGGTAGGGATTGCTTTACAAATATTGGGGCTGTTTCATTGGGAGTGTAGATATTTATTATATTATGTCAGCTTATTCAATTGACCTTTTAATCATGAACTAGTGTCCTTCTTTATCTCATATGCTGGTTTTTGCCCTAAAGTTTATTTTATTAGCAATTAGTATTGTTTCTCTGCTATTCATAAAGTTTTCAGTGGCTAAATATTCAGAAGTATTTCATCACTACTTCTTCCTAGTCTGTCTTCATCTTGAAGCTCATCTGAAATCTGACCACCATGGTTGACCCTGTTGGCATTTAAAATTCCGTTGGCATAGCTTTCAGAATCACAGCAACTCACAAACCACCACAGTATGACAAACTGACAGCATTCTTATCAATAGAGAAAAGCTGCCCCATAGAGTTGTAGTGTTTGAAAATCTTTACAGACGCAAACTGCCACATCTTTCTGAGGCTTATATGGGTGGAATCTAAACTTTAACATTTTGTTAGCTTTAAATCATTTGTACAAAAGGTGTCTCTTAACACATAATCAGTATCTATAAAAATCATTATTGTATTGTTTATGTGCTGGATTAGATTCTGATAACGCTTTGACATCAAGTCAGATCCATCTCATGACAACTCCATAGGACAGCATAAACAGAACTGTCCATCAGGTTTCCAAGACTATAATTTTTATGGGAACAAACTGACACATCTTTATCCTGCAGAGAGGTTGGTGGGTCTGACACTAGAACTCCTTTAGACTTCCCTTTGTTGTTGTTGTTCTTTGTTGTTGTTGTTGAGAAGTGTCATCGAGTCAGTTCCAACCCATAACAACCCTGTATAGGATTTCTGAGGATCATCTGGTGAGCTTGAACCACCGATCTTGCAGTTCAAACAGTTTTACAGTCTGGCACATTAACCTACAACACTACACCAGGACTCCAGAGCTGCAGTGTAGTACAGTGGTTAAAGCCCAGGTTCTGGTGTTAGAATGCCATGGGGTTCAAAGCCCACCTCTATCACCTTGAGCCTCAGACTTCCCTTAGAAGCATAAACAATTCTTTTAGATATTCTAAAAAAGAAGATCTGAGTTTTTATCAGAAGAAAGTGAGGACTTTTCTTTCATAAGGAAAATAAGTCAGCCAGACCTTACATGCTTCATTTCCTGGTGATATCTGATGAGTATTCAAATAATGAGTCTCACTAGTCTTTTAAATGGTCCTATAGACATTTCAGAGGCATACAGCTTTGAAATGGCTAGGGGACCACAGAAATTCTTTGTCTTTGAAGCAATCGTCCACTGTCCTCTCTGTCAAAACAACCTCCTTTGTACTCTAAGAGCTATGCCACACACAAAAAATAATAAATCTTTATCTTAAATCTATTGGCGTTCTCTTTGTTTTCACTCTACCTCCTTGTATTACATATCTTACTTGAAGACAGATAAGTTGTCTGTCAGTTTCTCATACTGTGAAGGATTGTGAATTGCTGGTATTATATGCCACTGGTATTATAAATACCAGCAGAGAAACCCACAGTGGAAAAGTTTCAGATGAGCTTCCAGATGAAGACACACTAGGAAGAAGGTGAGAGAAACTACTTCAGAATACTTAGTCACTGAAAACCTTATGAATAGCAGAGAAACACTGCCACATATAGTGCTGAAAAATGAGCCTCTCAGGTTGGAAGGAAATCAAAATTCAACTGGGGAAGAGCTGCCTCCTCAAAGTAGACTTGACCATGATGACATGAATGGAGTAATGTCCCTGAGCCCTTGTGATCTTCATTTTCTGATGGTGCATAATTCAAAATGAAGAGAAAAAGCTGCAACTATCTATTAATAATCAGAACATGGAATGTATGAAGGATGAATCTAGGAAAAGTAGAAATTGTCAAAAATGAAATGGAACACATAAACATTAATATCTTAGGCATTAGTATACTGAATGGGCTGGTACTGGAAATTTTCAGTCTAAAAACCACATGGTTTACTATGAGGGGAATGACAAATTGAAGAGGAATAGTGTTGCATTCATTGTTAAAAAAAACAAATCCAGATCAGTCATGAGGCACAACACTGTCTTTGGTAATATAATATCCATGCACCTAAAGGAAAAACCAGTTAATACCTCTATTATTCAAATTTATGCACCAACCACTAAAGCCAGTGAGGATGAAATCGAAACATTCTACCATCCTTTTCAATCTGAAATGGATCAAATATGAAATCAAGATATATTGATCATTAGTGTGACTGGAATGCAAAGGTTGGGAGAAAAGAGGAAGGATCAGTAGTTAGAAAATATGGCATTCATGATAGAAATGATACTAGAGATTGCATTATAGAATTCTGCAAAATCATTGATTTGTTCATTTCAAATACCTTCTTTAGAAATCATAAGAGATGACTATACACATGGACCTCGCCAGATGGAATACACAGAAATCAGATTGACTACATCTGTGGAAAGAGATAATGGAAAAGCTCTATAACATCGGTCAAAACAAGGCCAGGGGCAGATGGTGGAGCAGAACATCAATTGCTTATATGCAAATTCAAACTGAAACTGAAGAAAATGAAAACAAGTCTATAAGAGTCAAAATATGACCTTGAATATGTCCTACCTAAATTTAGAAATCATCTGAAGAACAGATTTGATACATTAAACACTAAAGGCCAAAGACCAGAAGAGTTGTGGGATGACATCAAGGACATCATACAGAAAGAAAGCAAAAAGTCATGACGAAGACAAGAGAGAAGGAAAAGGTCTAAATGGATGTTGGAAGAGACACTGAAACTTGCTCTCCAGCATAGAGGTGCTAAAACAAATGGAAGAAATGAGGAGGTACAAGAGCTGAACAGATAATCTCAAAGGTCATCTTGAGAAGATACAGTCAAATATTACAACAAAATGTGCAAAGATCTGGAGTCAGAAAACCAAAAAGGAAGAACATGCTCAACATTTCCCAAGCTAGGGGGATCTGAAGAAAAAAATTCAAGCCTCAACTTTCATTATTGAAGGATTCCTTGGGAATATTATTGAATGATGTGTAAATCATCAAAAGAAGATGGAAGAAATACACAGAGTCACTGTACCAAAAGGAAATGGTTGACATTAAACTATTTCAATAGGTAGCATATGATCAAGAGCCAATGATACTGAAAGAAGAAGCCCAAGGTGCACTGAAGGAATTGGAAAAGAACAAGACACCAGGAACTGATTGAACATAAATTGAAATCTTTCAGGAAAATGAGGTGACACAGGAGGAACTTACTCATCTGTTTCAAGAAATTTGGAGGACAACTATCTGGCCAACTGATTTGAAGCGATC
The DNA here is from genome assembly GCF_000296735.1 of Chrysochloris asiatica. Classification (NCBI taxonomy): domain Eukaryota; kingdom Metazoa; phylum Chordata; class Mammalia; order Afrosoricida; family Chrysochloridae; genus Chrysochloris; species Chrysochloris asiatica. Next base: position 1,945,497 of record NW_006408891.1, on the reverse strand, counting down.
CATATTTGTGCCCATTCCAAATAGAGGCAACACAAAGGAATATGGAAATCATCGGGCAATATTTTTGATATCCAATGCATGTAAAGTTTTATTAAAGGTAATACAGAAACAGCTGCAAGCATACATTGACACAGAACCTCCAGAGGTTCAAGCTGGATTCAGAAAACAATGTGGAATTACGGCTATCATTGCTGATATCCAATTGATCTTGGCTGAAAGCAAAAAATATCAGAAAGATGTTTATCTTTGTTTTATTGACTATGCAAAGCCTTTTGATCATGTGGATCATAATAAGCTATGGACAGCATTTTGAAGTATGAGTATTCCGGAACACTTAATTGTCCTCATGAGGAATCTGTACTTAGACCAAGAGGCAGTTGTTTGAACAGAACATGGGAATACTGGATGGTTTAAAAGTAAGAAAGGTGTGCAACAGGAATGTATCCTTTCACCATTCTTATTCAAACTGTATGCTGAGCAAATAATCCATGAAGGTGGGTTCTATGAAGAAAAACGTGGCATCAGGATTGGAGGAAGACTCATCAACAACCTGTGATATGCATATGATACAACCTTGCTGAAAGTGAAGACAACATAAAATATTTACTGACGAAGATCAAAGAGCAGAGACTTCGGTATGGATTGCCTTTCAATGCAAAGAAAGCAAAAATCCTAACCACTAAACCAATAAACAACATTCTTATCAATGGAGAAAAGACTGAAGTTTTCAAGGACTTCATTATTCTTGGATCAACTATCAACACTCATGGAAGCAGCATCCAAGAAATAAAATGATAATTGCATTAGGCAAATCTGCTACACAAACCCTTTTAAAGTGTTGAAAAGCAGAGGTGTCAGCTTTAGGAGTAAGCTGCCCCCAACCCAAGTCATGGTATTTTCAATAACCTCATATGCATGTGAAAGCTGGAGAATGACTAAGGAACACCATAGAAGAGATGATGCTTTTGAGTTATGATGTTGGAGGAGAATAATGAAAATGCTGTATGCTGCCAAAAGAACCAACAGATCTGTTTTGGAAGAAGTACAGCCAGAGTGCTTGTTGGAGGCCAGGATGGCCAGTCTTTGTCTCTCATACTTCAGACATATGAGAAGGACCAGTCACTGGAGAAGGATATCATGTTTGGTAAGGTGGAGAGGGTCAGAGAAAAAGGAAGATCCCCAGCAAGATAGATTGCCAAAGTGGCAGCATCCATAGACTCAAGCGTGGCAACAATTGTGAGGTTGGCCCAGGGTTGTGCAGTGTTTCATTCTATTGTGTATAGGGTTTCTATGAGTTAGTACCTAGGGATGGCACCTAACAACAGCTATAACAACAAAAACAACAACTTGAAGATACTTCTTGATATATTCTGCTCACAATCATCACTAATTTCTTCATACTAAGCATCTGCCACACCTTTTTGTACAACTAATTTTTGTTGTTAAGTGCCATCGAGTCAGAACCGACTCATAGCGACCCCATGCACAGCAGAACGAAA
>NW_006408891.1:1915893-1938788 GCF_000296735.1 Chrysochloris asiatica | reverse complement strand
TGGAGGCCAAGATGGCCAAACTTCATCTCTCATACTTCAGACATATTGTCAGGAGGGACCAGTCACTGGAGAAGGATATCATGTTTGGTAAGGTGGAAGGTCAGAGAAAAAGAGGAAGACTCCCGATGAGACGGATTGGCCAAGTGGCAGCATTGATGGACTCAAGCATGAAAACAGTAGAGAGGATGGCCCAGGATCAGGCAATGTTTTGTTCTGCTGTACATAAGGTCACTATGGATTGGTACCGACTTGATGGCACCTAACAACAACAAGGAAGCACCATATTACTTTCTATAGTGGTTGGACCATTTTGCAATCCCACCAACAGTGTAGGAGGGTATCAGTCTCTCTACATCCTCACCAGCATTTATTGTCCTCTACTTTTTTGATCTTTGCTGTTATTGCTGGTGTGAGACGACATCTCATTGTTGTTTTTTTTTGTTTTTGTTTTTGTTTTTTTATTTGCATCTCTCTAATGGCTAGTGATCATGAATATCTCTTCAAATGTTTGTGGGTTGCCCAGATCTCCTCCTTGGTGAAGTGTCTATTCATGTCCTGTGCCCATTTTTAATTGCTTATTTGTCTTTTTCTTGCAGAGGTGTTGTAGTTTTCTATATATTTTAGAAATGAGTCCCTTGTCTAATGTGTCAATGCAAAATATTTTTTTTCCCATTCTGTAGGCTTCCTTTTTACTCTTTTGGTGAAGTCATCAAAAAAGTTATGAGCATCAAAAACTTATGATGCACATAAGTTTTTAATATTTTGTATGTCCCCATCATCTATTTTGTCTACTTTTGTTTGTGTAATTTTCAACATGTTTGGTAGTCTGTGTATGCCATGTATTAGAGCCGTCACATTTGTCCCTATTTCTTCATTAATGGCCTTTTATAATTCTTGGATTCACATTTAGGTCTTTAATCCATGCTGAGTTGGTTTTTGCATAGGGTGTGAGGTAAAGGTCTTGTTTCAGTATTTTGCATATCGCTTTCCAGTTCTGCCAGTACCATATGTTGAGGAGACCATTTCCTCCCAATGCAATATACTTAGGCTTTTTGTTGAAAATCAGTTGGCTGTATGTGGATGGGTTAATTTCTGGATTTTTTATTGTGTTCCATTGATGAAAACCTATTCTTGAGCTTTTGCAATAATGGTCTCATACAATAATTGTCCTACTGTGATTGACTAATTTTACTCAGCATAATGTTCTCCAGGTTCACTCATGCTATGAGGTATTTTCCAGATTTGTTGCCTGAGTATATATCATTACAAATCATGATATTTTCAATAACCTCATATTTAACCAAAAGTTGGACAGTGAATAAGGACAGGATGGCCAAACTTCGTCTCTCATAATTTGGATATATTGTCAGGATGGGCCAGTCACTGGAAAAGGATATCATATGTGTTAAGTTGGGGGTCTGATAAGAGGAATATCCCCAAAGAGATAGATTGGCAAAATGGCAGCATTAGTGGGCTCAAGCATGGCAACAATTGTGAGGTTGGCCAGGACCAGGCAGGGCTCTGTTGTGCATAAGGTCACTATGCGTCAGTACCGACTCGATGGCACCTAACAACAATGCCATTATTATTTAGTGATGCATAGTGTTCAATTTTTTGTATGTACCAATGTTTGTATGGACATTTAGGTTGTCTCCATAATTTTCTATATTAACAGTGCTGCAAAAAACTTTGGTGTACAATACATATTAATTATAATTTTCTATAAATTTTAGAGATTAGACGATTGTCTGACATCACAAAAATATTTTCCCCAGTTTGTGGGATCTTTTTTGGCATAATCTTTTGTCACACAGAATTGTCTAATTTTTATGGTCCTTGTCATGTATGTCTTCTACTGTTTGTTTTAGCTATGCTTGACAGTGTGTTTATATCATGTATGAAGGCCCCTAAGTTTCTCCCTATGTTTTCATTGGTGATCTTTACAGTTTTAAGATTTACATTTATTTCTTTCATCTATGTTGAGTATATATATATATATATATATTTTTAATCGTATTATATATGAGTCTTGTTTCATTTTATGCAAATGAATTTTCAGTTTTACCATCACCATTTATTGAAGAAACTATTTCCTCCCCATCTGTTGTGTTTTGGCCTTTTGTCAAAGATTAAATGACTATATACGGATGGGTTTGCTGATGGGTTCTCAGTTCTGTTCCACTGATCTATGTAACTTTGTTGTATCAGTACCAGTCTTTATTGACCACTGTGGCTCTGTTGTAGATTTCAAGATCAGGAAGTGAGAGGCCTGAAAAACTTTGTTTTTCTTCTTAAGCAGCCTTTATTTATCTGAGATATCCTTCTTTTCCTTATAATTGTTTTTGCTGTTGTCAAGTGATGTCAGCTCAATTCTGACTCATAGCAACACTATACAAGGTTTCCAAGGAGTGCCTGGTGGGTTTGAACTGCTGACATTGTAGAAGTACAATACTTATCCTACAGTGTCACAACAGGACTCTCCATAAATTATAAAATATAAAATTAGTGATCAGTTTTTCCATCTGTTTTAAGGATGACATTGGATTTGAATTGCATTATTTCTTTAGATTGTTTTGGTTCATGTTGACATTTTCACAATGTTAAGTGTTCCTACTCAGGATCATGATATATTCTTCCACTTTTATAAGTATCTTTTGGTTGCTTGTAGTAGTGTTTTATAGTTGTTGTTGTTGTATATGTGTTTTAGTTACTCTAGTTAGATTTATTCTTAATTATTTCATCTGTTGGGTGGTTATTATAAATGGTATTATTTTCCTGATTTCTTTTTCAGAGCTGTGATTATTGTTGTTGTTGTTAAGTACCGTGAAGTCAGTTCCGACTCATAGTGACCCTGCACAGGGTTTCCAGGGCTGTAAATCTTTATAGGAGCAGAACAGCTCATCTTTCTCCTGTGGAACCGCTGGTCATTTCGAACTACTGATCTTGAGGTTGGTAGCCCAACTCGTAACCACTATGCTACCAGATTTGAGGAATATGACTGAATCTTGGATGTTGATCTTATGCCCTGAGACTTTACAGAATAGTTCAATGAGTTCCAATAATGTTCTTTCGTATCTTTAGGATTTTGTATGCATGGGAACATATCATCTGAAAATAAAGATAACTTTACTTCTTATTTGCCAGTTTGTATGCCATCAACTTCCTTTTCTTGCCATATAGCGCTGGCTAAAATTTCCACAATATTCCTGTTCTCAAAGGGAATGATTTCAGTTTCTCTCCATTGAAAGAAATGTTGGCTCTTGTATATATGCCCTTTATTATGTTGAAGAATGCCCCTTGCATTACTATCTTATTGAGTGCTTTTATTAGAAATGGATGTTGAGTTTTGAAAAATACTTTTCTGCATCAATCAATATGATCAGGTATTTATTATTATTATTATGTTTTTTTCTTTGTTGAATTATTGCTTTTTTTATTAATCTCCTACTATACTACTAAAGATATCTGGTAGTGTAGTGGTTACAAATCGGGTTGTGAACCACAAGGTCAGCAGTTCGAAACTACCATCTGTTCCATGGGAGAAAGATGAGGCTGTCTGCTCCTGTAGATTTACAGCCTCAGAAACCCTGTACAGGGTCTCTATGAGTCTGACCCAACTCCACAGTACACCACCACCACCACCACCACCACCACCACTACACTACTACCTACAGATAAGTGGGATCATTGTTGTTGTTGTTGTTAAATGCTGTCAATTTGGCTCTGACTCATAGCAGCCCTCTATAGGGTCTCTATGAGTCTGACCCAACTCCACAGTACACCACCACCACCACCACCACCACCACCACTACACTACTACCTACAGATAAGTGGGATCATTGTTGTTGTTGTTGTTAAATGCTGTCAAGTTGGCTCTGACTCATAGCAGCCCTCTATAGGGTTTCCAAAGAGCTGAAATCATTAGCAGTGGTTTACTATAACAATTTTCAGAATGAACAGAGCATCTCTCTATATTTTTAAGACTCTAATTCTCTTTATAAAATCTCTACCTTGAAATGTGTTAAACGCATTAGAATGTCCTGGATAGAGTAAGAATAAGTGTACAGCAAGTCCAAAGTATAAAGCCATTGATACTTTTTATATATTGTGCATCAATTTTCAGACAAACATTAGATATGGTTATAAAGGGGACAACAATACTTGTTGTGAATGCACAACATATCTGGTCAAATATTTGAGATCAAAATGGCAACAGTTACCTAACTATAAAATTCAGAAGCCTGCTGAAACAAAGTGCAATGGAAACAAGAATCACAAGATGAATTTGATATGTGATATTACATAGAGAAGACTGTAGTCACTGAAATAAAGTCTATTATTGGTTGAATGTAAAACTGATGATATGCTTTGTAAACCTTCACTAAATTCACAATAAAAAGTAAAAAAAAAAGAGAGAGAAATATGTGAATAAGTGTCCAGTTTTTTGATAGATAGCTAACAGACAAAACACTTCCCTGTTACAGAACTCTAATAAGTGCTGGCTACTCATTCTTCCAATTCTTCCAAATAAATAAAAGTTTAGTTATATGTTTCCATGTATCTCCTACATGAAGGTTAGTGAAATATTAATGGAGTAACAATAATAATTAGTAGCAATCATCATCATCATCATACTAAATAGAATAAGAATGTCTGGGACATTGGGGGAGGTAGAACTTATATCTCTGAATTACATGCCTGAACTGGCTCTCATAGACCACTGTGGCAGACAGCTCCCTCACCTGCTCCTGCTCCACTACTGCACTACATGCTGCCAGCTGGGACTGTAGGCCCTGTGCCATTCATGCTCTCATTGTCTCTGTGCTATGCTTGTGCTTCTTGTGCTCAAGGATGTAAGGCTGTGGAGGAAGGCTGGGGTGGTGGCCAGGTGAGCGCTGGTGTTCACAGAGGAGCCAGCAGGCTCCAGAGTGCTTTGCTCCTTGTATATCTGGCTGTGTGGCCCACATCCATGTTCTTGCCCTGTGCCTTAGGGGAACCTCACAAAGTGCTTGCTCCTGTCCTGGGTGCCACAATGCTGCTGCTGGACCTCTTTGACCTTGGCAAATGAGATGACAAGAAATTAGAAGATCCTGGGTTCATGCTCTGTGGCTTCAAGGTTTGACCCTTGGATGGTTTCCCACTTGTGAGAGCAAGGCCAAGTGGCATTGGAGGTGTGGCTGGGCAGTTCTGACTTTTGGGCCACCAGACTAGAACCCAGCCCAAACTGGGAATTGCACATCTATTTACATCTATCCCAGAGAGATGTAAATAGTGATTCTCCTCTTAATCGTCTCATCAACACAGTGACTATAGCAGCAAAAACTGTTCTCTGCTTGTACCAGGTGGGGCTCACTGCTTCTTCTCCCAGTTTTGTAGCTCCTCTGTAGGCTTCATGTCTGTTCTGGGTGGCATCATCTGCATGCCAGAGGAATTTAGAAGAATGCACTTCTTGCTCTGCTCTCAATGGATCCCACTATGAGCTTTACCCACAGCAACTTACTCAATGTGGGGGTGTGATTGACAGAGGAATCAACCACCTCATAGATGGTGTTCAGTAAGCTGATGATGTCCTTGAGGGTGACCTTCTCATTGTTGTCAAACATGAAAAGGGTGAAAGTCCACTCATGCTGGATGTCCTCTTCCACATGAGAGGATTTTTAATATTTTTTTCTTATGTTCAAAGCCTTTTAATCAATATCGCTAAGCATTACTACTCTAACATTTCACCTATGCTCCCAGAACACATAAGCTAATGACTTGCTGCCATATTTTTAACTGAAATGTAGGATAAGGAGATAAACTGGAGGGAAAACCACAGGGCTATGATCTTATCCCTTAAAGGAAAGAATGTATCCTTAAGATAGATGAAATTTTTTGAAGGGGCAGGGGGCAGTGAAGTCCCCCAAGATGTAAGGAGATGTGATCGAATGGAATGTAGATTGTACTCCCTGATGGGAGAGCCATTATACTTTGTAAATGAATGTGACATTAGAGATGGACTAATGTCCAGAAGGGTTAACAACTCCTACTGAATGAGGGAAATAAGACAATCTTTGAAAGGAATTTCATTCTCTTCCAAGTCTGTAAATAAAACATCTGTTGAACCACATCCTATCTCAGTGATTGGCTGCAGCAACTGGTTGTTGTTGTTGTTGTTGTTAAGTGCCATCGAGTCGGGTCCGACCCATAACGACCCTGTACAGGGTTTCCGAGGGTGTAAATCTTTACGGGAGTAGAAAGCCTCATCTTTCTCCCGCGGAGCGGCTGGTAGTTTCGAACAGCAACTGGTAGTCAGACGTTTTGTCCAGTAACATTTTGGCAACCATGGCAAAGGGACGCCTCAGACTGCCTCATAAAGCAAAGATGCCTGTCATTCTTGCTTACTGGGGTACTCCGTGGGCCTCAAGACAGGAGAACTCCAGGGGAACACACTTCAGATATCTCAAGTGGTGCCCCTGAGACCTATTGTCTCATTGACCTCTGGCGCTCCGACTTTTGCCATCTCCTGTCACTTTCACTTTCTGTAAAATTTATATATCTTGTCTGATAACTGCATGCCTGGTAAAGCATCTGTTTGTCTGTATTTGGGTAACCACTATAAAGATGGGAGAGGGAACTTCCCTCCCAGAGGAGAGTCCATTAGGATGAATCCTGTTATATTGCTACACTTTTGTGTTTGTATGTGGTCTGTATTTGATTAATCACTGTAAAGATGTGAGCGGGAGATTCTATCCTGAAGGAAAGTTCACTAGAATAAATCTTGTATGACTAGTCTGTTTATGGATATGCCCCTATGACTAATAAAAGGGTAGTGGATTACTATAACATAGCTTGGCCTATGTACAATCTAGATTATGGGCGGAAATGGCCTTTGAGTAAATCCTTAAATTACTATACTGTTGTACAGCATGAATTATTCTGTCAAAGTTTGGGTAAAAGGGATGAGATTCCTTATGTGTAGACTTTTATGATTTTACAAAATATAGGTATGAAGAACACACACTTGATGGTACAGGGAGAAAACGAAACTGACCACCTGACAGAAGCAGTCAAAAAGCTTAAGAAACCTCAAGTCTGTCTTAATAATTATTACAGCTCTAATATGTTGTTGGTGGTGGTAAATACCATGAAGTCAGTTCTGACTCATAGTGACCCTGCACAGGGTTTCCAAGGCTGAACATCTGTACAGGACCAAAAAGCTTCATCTTTCTCCTGCAGGATGACTGGTAGTTTCAAACTGCTGACCTACCAGAGCAAATTTACATATTCAGATTTCTAAAGCTTCAGACATGTATTTGGCTCCTGGCACACCAGCAGCACCTAGTGCCAGAAGTAAAGCCAGACATAGTGAACTGGACCCACTGTATTCAACCACTGATGCTTGGATTTGGCTTTTCCCCCTCATGTGCTACAAGGCACCCACTTCAGGTGAGGCTACCCAGAATAGAGGCAGGGCAATACCCCTCTGGCAGCTGTCTATAGGACTGAATCCAGATGGAGAGCCTGCTGGATATTACTGACCACATAGTCCTTTCTCCAGTTTGAACATGTTAATTGGAAAAATTCAAATCCTTCTTATCTAGATGACCCAGATAAAATTACAGATTTAGTAACCACTAGTTTTGTAACCTATCACCATAATTGGACAGATGTTCAAGCTCTGTTGATCATGCTCCTGACCAGTGATGAAAGAAAGCTGGTCTGAAAAAAGGTACACAGTGAAGCAGCACAGATCCATGGAAAGAAATAACCAGCCAAGACAATTCCTCTCTCTGTACCAAATTAGAGTCCAAATGAAAGGGGCCTACCATGGTTGGACAATACAAAATATGCATTCTCAATGGTCTAAAGAAGGCAATCCCTAAATAAAAGAGCCTGAATGTGGTGTAGGCAGTTCAGCAGAAGTCAACTAAGGATCCTTTGGAAATTCTTTAGCAAATATACCAGGCTGGAGTGACATAATGGGATAAGCACTCAACCTCAAGGTCTGTTTAAAAGACAAAGTTGGAGGTAAAAACTCACCACCCACTCCTTGGAAACCCTACACAGGGTCTCTATGAATCAGAACCAACTCAACGGTACTTAACAACAACAACTATAAGTGCACAGACCTTGACCTCAAGAACTCAGCTAATGTCTGAGAGGCTAACATGACTTTTATCTCCCAAAGCACCCCTACTATTTAGAAAGACTCTAGAGCATCATGACAGGGCAATCAGCATAAACCCATCCCAGCTGGTTGATATTATTTAACACCTGAGAGCACAAGAAGTCTCAGGTTGTTACTGTCTCCCTAGAGGCCACTAGAGGTAAGCCTGTGGGGCCCCAGGGAGGACCTGCAAAAGAAAATAGAGCTTTATAGAAAGATCAGTGTTCTTATTGTAGATAGCCAAAATGCTGGGAAAATGAATGCCCAAATCATAGGGGAGTTAATGGAAGAAAAGGCCACATTCCAGCTCAGATGACTTGTTCAGATGACTGAACAAGCCACCCAATCTGAAGAAAACTGAGGGCTCACTGGGGTCCAGCATTTGGCAGCATCCTCTGCCATCTTCATAGCATTCTAGAAACCCCAGGTAAAAATAACAGCTGGGGGACAGACGGAACAATCCTAATATTACCCTAAGAATTGTGAGGAGGCTGAATCCAGCCACCCTGCTCTCCAATGGGATGGCTGGAGGGTTTAATGGTGGTTATATAGCTATTATTGACCACTTACTTTTCAGTAGACTTGACCTGTTTGACCAACCATTATACCCAACAGACTGGATGGAAATAGTTACATGTAGAAAGAGACTCAGAGACTCACTATTGCATAGTGGTGACCTTAGAAGGCCATGTAGAGTCCTCCCACCAGGGACCACTGATCAAAAGACCAAACTGATGGCACTGAAGAGGGCATTAAAAATGTCAGCAGGAAAGAGTGTGTTGGCCTGAGGCAAAAGGATTTGAGAATAAGGTTAAGACATGGAAGGTGAATGACAGTGGAATGGTTCTGATCCAGAGAAAACTAGCCCCACTCTCCTTAAACATGCCCATTAAATGACCCACTACAGTAAAGAGGCCCTGGAAGAAGTCATGAGGCCATGGTTCAAGGCAAGGGACTAGCAAAAATCATCTATGATGCTCCAACTTTTTAACTTGCTTCAAGAACAACCCCAAAACAGACTCAGGATAAAAGGCTGACCTTCACCAATATCAGGGTAAAACAGCCCTTTGAAGATTGGCAAATCTATGTCATGCAGATACCCCAGAGTTGGGGAATCAAATATATTCTGATTTGGTAGATATATTTTCTGGTTGGGTAATGAATTTCCCCAACCTGGATGATTGAACTTCAAAAGCAGTGACAATGGAGCATCATTCATTGATTGCCTCTGATACTCAACAAGTCAACAACTACATACAAAATGTAAATTGCATTCCACACGGAGATCCCAATCTTCAGGGAAAGTAGAGAAAATGAATCACACTTTAAAGAAACAAATAGCAAATTTCTGTCAGGAAATGAATCTACATTGGCATCGGGTGTTGCTCTTAGTTCTGTTCTGAATTCAGGCAGTATCCAGAAATGAATTTAAATTGAGCCCATAATAAAATATATATGGTAAGCCTTTCCAGGAAGCTTCCTTCAACCTTCCATGTGATCTCAACTAAGATTTAAAGGTGTAGTGGTATGCATAACACATTAACCAAGCACTCTCTATTATTCATAAATTTGTTCTTCCTAGGTCTGCTTTCTCCAGTTTCAAACTGTGATTAAAGCTGTGTTAATTTTCTCCTTCCTGCTATGGTTCGGATACTCAGATTTAAACCCCTTTTGATAAGATGAAAGTGTTTAAGTATATCTGGCAAAGCATATAATAAATGTGTATGATTTCTGTCCAAAAGGAGGATTGCACATTGAACAAACTTTTACCTTCTGACTCATAACTATAACATAGCTTCAGCAGGATACACCGTCTGATTATAACAATGGTAAGAAAGACTTCACCCATAATGATCTCTACAAGAAGGACTGAGAAATGTTCATCATCACTTTAGGAGCAGTAGCACCTAGCACCCATTGTTGGACCTATTTTGACGGTGATTGGAAAGATGGAGCTCCAATTCCCTACAGAACAAGCTGTGATATCCACCCCTCCTTCGAGTGCAGGACCCCTCAATGTGTGAGTTTAAATAATTTGGCTCTGAATTATAGTGAGATTCAGGATCTGCCAGCCTGACATATGCACATCAAACTGATAGTTGGGTGATTCTTCCTTTGTGGAACCAAGGCCTTTTCCTATACTCCTACTGACTCTACTGGAGGGCCCTGTAGTTTTGAGAGGCTCACCACCTTCCTACCCCAGAGACGGGATCTGACTGATAGAACTCATCATCAAGTTACCCGAGAGATAGCACTTTCTCTGACTGCTGCAGCGATCTACATCTGTTCAGCCCAGCTGACTATGTTTTCTATCCCTTTTAGTGATGTCTGCTATGGCTGTGTACCTAACTGGGAAAGTCAGAAGACTTATTTGTACAGTTGTGAAAGCCCTTAATGCCACTTTCTAGGCAATCACAAATTTAAGTACAGAAATAGGACAAGTGAGAAAAGCAGTCCTGGAAAATAGGGCTTCAATTGACTATCTGTTGTTAAAACATAATCATGGATATGAGGCAATTAAAGGGCTGTGCTGTTTCAATCTCTATGATAATTCCCAGTTAATAGAACAAAAACTGCATGTAAAAATGATAGTATAGTAGATCAAACAAAGAGAGATTATTTGGAATTAATACACAAGGGTGGTTCTCATGGTCCCATGTCTTAAATAGTTGAGAGCTCTCATTAAAGGAATAATTCCATTTCTTGCTATTGTAATAGTATCCTGTTGTTATATACAATCACTCTCTTTGTCCCTCTTGTATGAGGTTTGTCCTAGGTCTTGCTCACTCTATCCCCTTGAAATTCAGCATGTCCTTTAACAAAATAACTATTTTCACTTGAAACAGGTATTATAGATATAAGACTAACCAAATAACAGTGGGTAATAGAGGATTTTTAATAAGTTTAAATTTTTTTTTCCCTATATTCAAACCATTTTAATAATTGTTCCCAATCATTACTGCTCTAATATTTCCCCTGTGTTCCCAGAACACATAGGCTAATGATTTAGTGCCACATTGTTAATTTAAATTTAGGATATGAGATAAGCTGGGGTGGGGGTGGGGAGGAGCCACAAGGCTATGATCTCATTCCTAAAAGGAAAGAATGTATCCTTAAGATAGATGAACAATGTTTGAAGGGGTCAGGGGCAGTCATGTACCAAGATGTAAGGGGACATGACATGATAAAATATAGATTGTACTCCCTGATGGGATAGCCATTAAACTCTGAAAAAGGAATATGACAAAAACAGATAGACTGATCTCCAGAAAGGTATAACAACTCCAACCATATGGGAGAAAGTAAGAAAGTCTTTGAAAGAGATCTCACTCTTTTCCAAATCTGTAAGTAAAATGTCTGTTAATCTGCACTCCAACTCTGTGATTGGCTGCAGTTACTAGAGGTTGGACCATTTGTCAGGTAACACAAAGACATTTCACACAGCAGCTCTTCAAACTTGAGCTGCTTCTTGGTGTCTGGACAGGATTAACTGGCTTTCTCCATCCTTTTCTCAATCTGTACTATTCAGCCAATCAGTCTTCTAGGGCAACAGGGACCCTTCCAGTTGAAAGTCCTTCCCCTCTTTTTCACCCAGTGTTTCTCTGAAAACTTTACGCTCCAGCTCTCAGTGAAGGTCAATATAATCATTTTCCTTGTTTTACTATTTTTGGGTTATCACTGCTTCCTTCTACCATTTCTCATGTATCGACACAGTTTCTTATCACTACTATAATATCTTTCCTAGACTAGTTCTTGATTTATTGCATTCCTTCCCATCCTATCATTCTCAATAAATTTCATGACCAGGTAGCAAGGTTATATGTCTTTTGAGACTTTTGATTTCTCAGATTCCAATTACATGATTCACTTTCCATTCCTACTTCCCTCTTTAGTATCCTCACAATAGACCTGATCACCCAACAACTGTTTAGCTTCTTTCTTAAATCTTAAATCAAAAATCTCTCACTCTGATTACAATAAGCCTATCCTTTTAGTTTATACTTCTAGCTCCAGCTTATTTTCATCAAAACTTGCCTCTAAATCAATCTAAGAATCCATCAATTTTCATGCTCCTCCATAGTGATGACCACAGCTAATAAAAACTGTTATGGAGACTGATGCTACTGAAATATCATAGTCTTCAGCATAAACACAGAACAGCAAATTTTTTCCTTCCCTAACCAGCTTTTTCCATTTCCTTTTCTCTCATACCTTTGTTGACTAATATCCAACATTCATCCTAAGTGATATCTACTAAGCCTTGCCCTCTGAATTCTTCAGGGACATCATCTCAATAAGCATAAAAAGAAATGGTTGCATTTTGATTTCATAAAAATTTGAAGACTCGCAAGACTATTTTTAATTTCCAAATAAATCTGAAACTTTAAGGCAATTTTTGCAGGTAAATATAACTAAATATAACTGGTTGTTTTGAATAATATTTTTTCAACATCATTTTTCCCATCTATACAGTGATAATAAGGTGCCTTGGTAGTGTAGTGGATTATGAGTTGGGCTGCTAACCAAAAGGTCAATAATTCAAATCTACCAGTCATTCTGTGGGATAAGGATGAGACCTTCTGCTCCTGCATAGATTTACACCTCTAAAACCCTATACAGGGATGCTGTGAGTTGGAACCAACTTGATGGCACACAAACACCATAAAGTGAGAGTAAGGTTAAACTCTCTCTAAGGTCCTTTAATTATTCATCTTCCCTTAAATCTCTTTTAATTTAATACTATTTACTGTGTACCAAGAATATTATTGTCTTAAAAAGTACATTATAGTAATGCTATTTAATTAGAGACAATTTTTATTATACATTCAACAGCAGAAAAATATGGATTAATGGCACAATGAGTTATTTGTAGAATTTTTAAATGTCTATTCTGCTCTTCACAAGAGTCAAAATGAATAGATGCTTTAGTTAAATGTTCAAGTTATAGGACAAATATGAAGCATCCCTTAACCAGAAATCTTCAAAGTGTTAACTGTCTTAATTTCTTCAATATAAACTCATAGGTATTTCCTCTTGGCCAATGAGATTAGCTTATCTAGAATAACTGTAAATTATTTTCATATCATACAAACTCTTAAGTTCTCACATCTATTTAGTTTATATTTCTTTCCAGTAAACAGCCCACTCGTTTTTCATTTTGTAGCTGTTTTTTTTTTTTAATCAGAGAATGCAAATCCTTACCTATTTTATGCCAGCCACTATTTTAATGTTTTCCTTATTTGTTTCTTTGTTATGCTTTATCAATTTCCTTTTAGACTACCAGACTGTTTCAATTATTTAGGGGGGGGGGGGTTTCTGTTTTGTTTTTGTTTTTTTCTTGATAGGTCTATAGTATTATTGACCATTTGAAGTAATTGCTACCCTACTATCTTCAATTATTATGATGTTTACACCTCACTAATCTCAAATATAGCAAGATAAGAACCATGTGTTGAAAAAAATGTGAGCATTACAGAGATCATTTTTACTAAGACATTTGTGGTGTATCCCAATGAATGACACTACTTTTATATCTTTATTACATGCCAATATAAGGGACATTTAGCAAGGAAATGTATGAATTTGTATTTGGTTATCACTATGACTGGAGCAGGTGTCTCTTCATTGTATACATGATTAATTGACAGGTGACTAATCAAAGGTTGGCATTTTGAATCTATTCAGAGATAATTGAGTAGATCACAGTGATCATGAACACTATGGTACACATTTCTACTCTGAAACACAGGGGTTCTCCATGAGTAGGAATCGGCACTGTGACAGCTAGTTGTAGTAGAAGACTATAGTAGAAAGTTATACTAGCATATATTGTTTGAAAGATAGAGATGCTAAGCATCCTAAAATATGAAATGCAGTTCCATAAAATTAAGGAGTCTGTTCAAACTGTGATGGTAAAAGATGATGTCATCTATTCCTAGCAGTGGCTAGAATAGTTAGAGAATCTTAACAGAGAAATAATGAGAAATTTGAATATATTTACTACTAATCTATGGACCTTTCCAGCTGAAATACATAGAAATCAAATTGACTATATCTGTGGAAAAAGATGATGAAAAAACTCTATATCATCAGTTAAAACAAGGCCAGAGGCAGAGTGTGGAATCAATTGTTGCCATTCAAATTCAAACAGAAGCTGAAAAAAATAAAAAGAAGTCCATGATAGCCAAAATATGACATTGAATATATCCCACCTGAATTTAGAGATCATCTGAAGAACAGATTTGATATATTAAACACTAAAGACCGGAGACCAGAAGAACTGTGGGATGACATCAAGAACTTCATACAAGTAGAAAGCATAAAGTCATTAAAAAGACAAGAACTAAGTAAAAGAATAAAATGGATGCTAGAAGAGACACTAAAACTTTCTCTCCAGTATAGAGATGCTAACAAAAATGAAAGAAATGAGGAGGTCCAAGAGCTGAACAGAAAATTTCAAACATCAGCTAAAGAAGACAAAGCCAAATATTACAACAAAATGTGCAAAGATCTGGAATCGGAAAACCAAAAAGGAAGAACATGCTCAGCATTTCTCAAGCTGGTGGGAACTGGAGAAAAAATTAAAGCCTCGACTTTCATTATTGAAAGATTCTCTGGGCAAATTATTGAATGATGCATAAAGCATCAAAAGAAGATGGAAGGAATACACAGTCACTGTACCAAAAGGAAATGGTTGACGTTCAGCCATTTCAAGAGGTAGCATATGATCAAGAGTCAATGATCCTGAAGGAAGAAGCCCAAGGTGCATTGAAGGAATTGGCAAAGAACAAGACACTAGGAATTGATGGAATCCAAATTGAAATATTTCAAGAAAGTGAGGCAGCACTGGAGGCACTCACTCATCTATGCCAGTAAATTTGAAAGACAACTATCTGGCGAACTGATTGGAAGATATCCATATGTGTGTCCATTCCAAAGAGAGGTGACCCAATGGAATGTGAAAATCATTGGACACTTAATATTATCTACTACTATATCTCAATGTTTCCACTTAGCATACAGGAGCAGTACTTGTCAAGCAAAACTCTACATGCTGACATATGGTATATGCTGACAATTGGTATTTCATTATTTAGAAAGATCGAG
Source organism: Chrysochloris asiatica (assembly GCF_000296735.1). Classification (NCBI taxonomy): domain Eukaryota; kingdom Metazoa; phylum Chordata; class Mammalia; order Afrosoricida; family Chrysochloridae; genus Chrysochloris; species Chrysochloris asiatica. Next base: position 1,923,532 of record NW_006408891.1, on the reverse strand, counting down.
AATAATCATAGATGATGAAGGTATCTTTTTTTTGACCAAATGAATTTACATGTCACTGAGTGTTTAAAACTGAAACAGATGTCTAGAGACTGCCGTAATGACAACACAGACAGTTCCCATGACAACCATGTTGCTGATCTCTGCAACAGAATCCACATTTCAAAGATAATGTTAATTCTGCTCAGGACCAGTATGTCAATGGTATTAACAATGTTTTTTGTATCTTCAGCTAAATTGCTTTGCAGTTTACATTAATCACAGGTCCACAATAAACATGATTACTTTGTATTAGGACCATAACTTAATTAGAAATTGACAAGGATAAAATGCCACAATAGGTTTGCATATCTGTGTCTGTGGTCCCTCAAATGAGGGCATCTGGGACCAAGCCCTAAGAATAAGTGTTGTTGTTGCTGTTAAGTGCCATTAAGTCGGTTCTGACCCATAGCGACCCTGTGTAGGTTTTCCAAGGAGTGACTGGTGAGCTTGAACTGCCGATCTTGCAGTTCGAACTGACTTTGCATCCCACAGCACCAGGAACATACAGAGAGAGCTAATGTAGCCATCAGGGACTTGTCACTAATCTCTTTGCACAAAAGAAATTCAATCATGATGACTTCACATTTTTTCTGATCGATTAGTTATTAATATTGATAACACCACAAGTTTCTGAACAGTTAAGATTTAAATTATACAGTTGATTAAAAGTATAAATCTATGTGAGTTTGCCTTATCCAGTTTGGCCGCAGACTGGGATATAAATAAGAAAGGGAAATTATCACTTATTTTGTTATTTGTCGTATTTTCCCTCTACACCTTGCAGAAAGTAGCATTAGGATAAGGGCAAGGTAAGCCTCCTAGCTATAATTTATATCCTATCCCAATATGCTCCAGTTGCCAAGAGCATTTATTTAATATGTAGTTGGATTCGACAGTTTAGAATGAATAGATCTGGTTCTTGGTTTATAACCTTCCTAAACTATTTCTTTCAGGCAATTTGTAAAAAAAAATGAAGATGTCAAGTTTCTTTTAGTTCTTGTGTGACTTTTCACATATTTAACCTTATGATTGGGAAGCTCCTTACTGTAAGGTTTTTTTTGTTTTGTTTTGTTTTTGTTTTTGTTTTAAGGCAAAGTACTATAATCTGCTGCCAACAAATTCTGTGTTTCATTAAAGTCTCTCAATGAATGACTATATGTTTATTGACTACATGCTATGCCACTGGAACTAGTTGCTGTTGTTTTGCGCTGTTGAGTTAATCCTATGTGACAGAGTAGAACTGCATATAAGGTTGCTTAGGCTTTAACCTCTAAGGGAGCTAATTGCTATTTCTTTACTCTCTTGGAGTGACGAATATGTTGTCTTATCATTAAATATGCCCCTGAAAACAAGTATTATTAACCTCTCAAAAAATCCCTTCTTGTTTTCCCAAGGCCCTGGTTCACTTAAAAGCAACAAATTGATGTTATACCTACATGTTTATTTTTCCCCAACACCTGTAATCTCTAGGAGTTTGTGAAATCCATGTTGCCAAGGTCACATGGCAAGATGCCCTGGACTTGAGACCTGGTTAAATATCAGAAAGGGACAGGAATAGCAAGCCCCATCTCCTTGCAAAGAGTGACAAAGATCAGCAGAATACAATCTCTAAGCAAAGCACTGAGTTTACTGCAGCATAGTACATTCCTAGAACAGCAGGGTCAGGTGTACCTTGTGAGTGAGATTAGACACCATAAAATCAGGGGTTTGAGTACCAATTACAGTTTTTCTCCTCCTGGTTTCAGATGCTCTCCCATAGGAACAGAACTGATTCTATCCTTAATTGCAAAAGCCACAAGGTGCATCTGTTTTTATGGTTTTGCCATGTAATCTTTATTTTTGCCATAGATTGGTTGCTGGCCCTTGTTCCATCTTCCTCTCTCCCTGCACCTGTCATTTCTCCTTAAAGAGATTTGAACCCTGAATTGACTTAGGGTATATGCACGATGACTGCTCTGGCTACTTCCTACTGGTAAAGGCCATACTCCTGCCTACCTTTCAGGTTTGATCTCTTCCTATCATTCCTTATGCAGTGGGAGGGGAAGGTCAGAGATTTGTGGCTAAGGCCTATAGGAGGATAACAGGTGTTTCAGAGTTTCTGTGGTCATGCTGGCTCAGAGTGGCTGATATCATTGTAGCATCATCATCTTCACCTGGAAAAGGCAAATGTAACATATTAAGCAAACAAGGTCCAAAAAGCAAATATCTATCTATCTATCTATCTATCTATCTATCTATCTATCTATCTATCTATCTCTATAGATATAGATATAGATAGATATATATCATTAATGTCAAGCCTAAGAGGAGTAAAAACCAGGTAACTGAAGGGAGCCATCCTTTTATTTGTTCTCAAATGTTCTTGTTTAAGATTAGAATATGTTGTCAGGGGAATATTAAAACTATTTATACTTTAGACAAGAGTTCCTGTCCCAGTAAGGGGACAAGTATTTCAAGAATGATCAGAAACTATGTACTAATAGAACTGTTTTCCAACTACAAAGCAAAGCGGGAATTAAATGCCTGTGGGCAGGCTATTCATCTATGCTAACAACTATGTGAGAAGGGGAAGACAGGTGGACATGATTTGTTTTTAGAACTGAAAAAGCTGCTTCCATGTCCAACAAAAAAGTGACAAAAACTTCCAGGATGGCCTGTAGATCTTCCATGAGGACTTCAATGGTGGAATCAGGGAACAAGCAAGGGCCCTGTTACTCTGAATTTGAAGAGTCCACCATCATCTCCTTCTTCAGTCACTCATGACAGTTCCAGGCCTGGTAGCCCAGGGATCCAACTGAAGCAAGTGAGGCAGAGTAATCCTCTACTCCTTTTGACACCTGTACTTGATCCTATCTGGTGACACTCTCTTTTCTGATGGCCCACCTTGCTACATCCATGACACATATTTGCCAGTCTTCTGCTGCTTCCTGTTGAGCTGCTTAGGTTGGCTGAAACTGTAGCCCTATCATTTTAGTCACTTGGTAGCCCTTACCTGTTTCCTCCAGGTCACAGTTGTTAAAAACTTTGGTAGCTACCTTCAACAGTTCATTGGGGTCATCATGTGGCCCCAAACCTATTGCTAAATCTTCCAACAGATGCCAGGGGCTGACTAATGGAAAGATCATTAACAATTAGCCCTCCTTCTGTTGATTCTGGGTCTAAGTTAGTATACCTTTGGATTACCTCTACTAGTCTTCTCCTGAAGGCCACAAGGTTTTCCTCCTTTGCTAGACTTACTCTGCAAATTTGAAGTAGTGGACAAGTTAACCTGTATATCCTTCATACCCTCAAGTACACCTACTACTTGTCTTTCAGATTGTCATACTGTAGTGGCTTGCGTGTTGCTGTGATTTTGGAAGATATGTCACAGGTATTTTAAATACTAGCAGAGTCACACATGGTGGACAGGATTTGGCTGAGCTTTCAGAGGAAAACAGACTAAGGTGAAGAAGAAAAAGACTAGTTCTGAATATTTAGTCATTGAAAAACCTATGAATAGCAGTGGGACACTGTCAGCACCAAAATATTGAATATTGAAACATGATTAAGAGCAACAGAATATTGTCAAATATAGTGCCAGAAGATGAATCCTTCATGTTGGAAGGCACTCAAAATATGACTGGGGAAGAAATGTCTCCTCAAATTAGAGTTGACTGTGATGACACAAATGGAATAAAGCTCTCGGAACCTTCATTTGTTGATGGGGCACAACACATGAAGAGAAGCAGCTCTAAACATCCACTAATAATCATAACTTGGAATGTACTAAGTATGAATCCAGGAAAATTGGAAATAGTAAAAAATGAAATGGAACTATAAACATCTATTATCCTAGGCATTATTGGTGAACTAAAATGGATTGGTCCTGGACATTTTGAATCTGACAATCACATGGTTTACTTTACAGGGAAGACAAATTAAAAAGGAATGACATTGTATTAATCATTAAAATGGACATCTGTCGTGAACTACAATGTTGTCTGTGAAAGGATAATATCCATATGCTTACAAGGAAGACAAGTTAATACAATTAATATTCAAATTTACACACAATTCACTAAAGCCAGTAATATTGAAATGGAAGAATTCTACCAAAATCTTCAGTGTGAAGTTGACCAAACATGCAATCAAAATGTATTGACAATTGCTGGTGACTGGAATGCAAAGACTGGGAACAAAAAGAGGGATCAGTAATTGGTCTTGGCGACAGAAATGATTCAGGAATTGCATGATAGAATTTTCCAAGATCAATGACTTCCTCTATGCAAATAGCAAGTTTAAACAGCATAAAAGATGATATACTCATGGACTTCACCAGATGGAAAACACAGAAATCAGATTAACTATATCTGAGGGAAAAGATGGAAAAATTCAGTTTCATCAGCCCATACAAGAGACTGGTTGTGGAACAGACCACCAATTGTTCATATGCAAATTCAGGCTGAAGCTGAAAAAAAAAAATTAAAACAAGCCCATGAAAATCAAAATATGACCTTGACAATATCCCACTTGAATTTAGAGATTATCTAAAGAATAGATTTGATGCATTAGACATAAAGATCAAGGACCAGAAGCATTGAGGGATAACATCAAGAACATCATGCAGGAAGAAAGCAAAAGGTCATTAAGAAGACAAAAAATTAAGAATAGACCAAAATATATTTCAGAAGAGACTCTGAAACTTTAGCATAGAGATGCTAAAGCAAACGGAAGAAGTGAGCAGGTATGAGAGCTGAAAGAAAATATCAAAAATCAGCTCAAGATGACAAAGTCAGATATCTGCAAATATCTGGAGTTAGAAAACCAAAAGGGAAGAAATGTTGAGCATTTTCAAGCTGAAAGAACTGAAGGAAAAAAATCAAACCTCAACTTGCAGTATTAAAGGTTTCTGTGGGAAAAATATTGAATGATGCTGAAAGCATGAAAAGATGAAAGGATTACACAGAATCACTGTACCAAATAGAAATAGTTGATGTTCAACCATTTCAAGAGGTGGCATATGATCAAGCGTCAATGATCTGAAGGAAAAAAGTCCAAGGTGCATTTAAGGCATTGACAAAAAAACAAGGCACCAAGAATTGATGGAATAAATATTGAAATCTTTCAAGAAAGTGAGACAGCACTGGAGGCACTCACTCATCTATGCCAAGAAATTTGGAAGACAACTACTTAACCAATTGACTGGAACAGAACAGTATTTGTGCACATTACAAAGAAAGGTGACCCAAAAGAATGCAAAAAACTTTGGACAATATCACTGATATCCCATGCTAATAAAGTTTTATTAGCAGTAATGCAAAAATGGTTGAAATCATACATTGTCAGAGAACTTCTAGAGGTTCAAAAAGGATTCAGAAGAGGACATGGAATAAGGATATTATTACTGATGTCAGATGGATTTTGGCTGAAAGTAGAGAATACCAGAAAGATGTACACCTCTGCTTTATTGATTATGCTAAGCTTATCATTGTATAGATCATAACAAACTATGGACAAAATTGCAAAGAATGAGTATTCTCAAGCACTTAAGTGTGCTCATGAGGAACCTGAACATACACCAAGAGGCAGTTGTTTGAATAGAACAGGGAAACACCAAGTAGTATAAAATTAGGAAAGGTGTAAACCAGGGTTGTATTCTTTCACCATACTTATTCAATCTGAATGCTGAGCAAATAATACAAGAAGCTTGATTATATGAGGGAAAATATGGCATCAGGATTGTAAGAAGATTAATTAATAACCTGTGATATGCAGATTATACAACTTTGCTTGCTGAAAGAGAAGAGGACTTAAAATACTTACTAATGAAACTCAAAAAACACAGCCTTCCATATGGATTGCATCTTAATCTAAGGAAAACAAAAATCTGCACCACTGGACCAATTAACATCAGTATAAATGGAGAAAAGATTGAAGTTGTCAAAGACTTCATTTTGCTCAGATCAACTATATATACTCATGGAAGTAAAAGTCAAGAAATCAAGTGTCAGAGACATCCGGTTTGGAGGTGGGAGAAGCAGAGTCAGGTATGACAGGTTCCTTGGGGGAGGCGCAGAGAAACCAGAGAAGCTTCTTTCATGGAACAGCTCCAGAGCTCTGGATCTAGTATAAGGTGTAGAGTGTCAGTTTTCTACACCCACCAGTGAAAAATCTGAATGTAGAAAAGGAAAATATGGCGATTTCTGAATCGATCTTGATTCGGGACTCTCCCTGCAATGACTCCGCCGAGGCTGAGATCAGAGAGTGGGGCCAAAGGCAGACTAATACAGTGCTAAAAAAAAAACCCACAGCAGCATTTGAAAAAAGAGGTGTGGGGCTTCTACACATTTCTGTCCTCCACTCCCCTGTCGCACCCACTCTGCCCAGCCCGGACACCTTATGGCAAGTGGTATCGCACCCCAAAAATGGTCTGGCATTGCATCCACAGTTTTCCCATGACACAGTAAAGAGGAGCCCCATTGGTTCTAAGGGCTGATCCTTTGGCAGCTGCTTATGACATCTGACTCTGGCACCCAACCCTAAAGTTGACCTGGGTAGTATCCTTCATTCCTGCCTACCCAGCAAGAAAAAGCAGGTCTGACTATATAGACAAACTGTTTGAACACTCTGTAAAACACCAACATAAAATGCAAGCGCAAACAACAACTACTACATACAAGGTCACAACTATTTTGAGAATTACGCTATGCACACGCAGATACCTAACTGGCCTTCAGAGATAAAAATAGTGGAAATCTTTCTCCCATTAATTTTTCAATATTTATCTGTGCACCTTCACGGTGGTGACTAGAGGAGGGGCCCGAGTGAGTGGACACCCTTACCCACTGCTGGAGTTTTCTACTGTGCATACACACTGACCTGCACAGCAAAGGCTACTGGACAGTTGGCTATGGTTTTATTTTTGTTTTTGAATGGTGGTTTTTGTCTCTGATTCTATATTGTTTCTGTTTTTGGTCCTTTTGGTCTCACTTTTTTTTTCCTGTGGGTGGGAAGTTTCTCTCCCTACATTACCCAAGAAGAGACAGTAATTGTGGCCATATAGCCAAGCTACAAGTATACCCCATAATATCCCACAATTGGGACAGGAGCCAATACCACCTGCTAGGCATTACATGTGAAAAGGGAAGCCTATCTCCAGATCACACCCACCAGAAGACACTCAGAAAGCTTAACAACACAGCAACATATGCACATTTAATCACTGAAAATGCACTTAACTACTGAAAATGTCCAAAAATAAATAAACGATCTCAGCACATGTCCAAAAACCAAAAAAAAAAGTAAATGAAACAAAGGATCTTGAGGCAGACATAGAGTTTCCATAAGAAGAAGAGCAAGGTTTGCATTTGCCTGAGAAGGAATTCATAAGAACGATATCGAGGCAAATTCATATGTTCCACAGAGGAGTAGAGGAAAATAAGATAGAAATCAGGAAAGTGTTACAGGAACAATCAAATAAGATAGATAGGTTGTTGTTATCAGGTGCCATCGAGTCGGAACCGACTTATAGCGACCCCAAGCACAGCAGAACCAAACAATGTCCGATCCTGGGCCAACCTCACTACCGCTGCCACACTTGAGTCCATCAATGATGCCACCT
>NW_006408891.1:1906471-1912110 GCF_000296735.1 Chrysochloris asiatica | reverse complement strand
TGTTGGAGGAGAATACTAAAAGTGCCATGGACTGCCAAAAGAACCAATAGATCTGTTTTGGAAGAAGTGCAGCCAGAGTGCTCCTTTGAGGCCATGATGGCTAAGCTTCGTCTCTCATACTTTAGACATATTGTCAGGAAGTAACAGTCACTGGAGAAGCATATCATTCTTGATAAGATGGAGGGTCAGAGAAAACGAGGAAGACCCCCAATGAGATGGATTGGCCAAGTGGCATCATTGATGGTATCAAGTGTGACAGCCGTATTGAGGTTGGCCCAGGATTGGACATTGTTTTGTTCTGCTGTGCATGGGTTCACTATGAGTCAGTTCCGACTCTATGGCACCTGACAATAACAGCAACAATAAGGCAGAAACCAAGAAGGCAAGAAGGGAATGGGGATACATATATAAATCCTAAAAGAAAGTAAACAGCCAACCAAGAATCATCTTTCCATCAAAACAGTCAATCAAATACACTGATGCAATCAAAACATTCCAAGATAAACAGAAGCTAACAGATTTTGTCAAAGCCAGTCCAGTGCTTTAACACATCCTACAGGGAGTTCTTTGTACTGAAAACCAACAAGAACAGACAACAACTAGAGATTGACAGACGTGGAAACACCACCCGGAACTCAGACCACAGATAGCAGAGTCCAGAACAGAACAAAATTACAATGACGAATTCAAAGGAGCTGGGAAGTCAACTGAAGATCAAAATAATAAACATGTCAAAGAAGGGAAATATATAGGAACAAGGATCCAGGTGGACAGGAAGTCAGATAAATTGCAGGATAAAATAGACTGTCTTAAATGGAGGGAAAAGATAATAGACAATAGGGTAACACCAAAGAAAGTTAATATTTCACAACTTATGATGAAAATGAAGATCCAAGCAGAACAAGGAAACATTAAAACTAGGAAGAAACTGACAAGAAATAGCAGAAAAAACACAAACTCAGCACAAGAAACATGCAGAACTAAGAAATGAACAGCACCACACAAAAATTAACATAATGATAGAAATTAATTCATAACTATCAATAATTACACTGAATGTCAATGGATTAAATGTGCCAGTGAAGAGACAGAGAGTGATAGAATGGATAAGAAAACAAGACCCTTCAATATGCTGCCTGCAAGAAACACACCTTACACAAAAAGACAAAAACAAACTGAAAGTTAAAGAAGGAAAAAAAATTACACCAAGCTAATTGCAATGAAAAAACAAACAGGAATGGCAATACTAATCTTTGATAAAGTAAACCTCAAGACTAAAAGCAGCATAAGAGATAAAGAAGTAGTCTATCTAATGATTAAAGTTCGATTGAGGAAGATGACATAACTATAATAAATATTGACACTCCCAATTTAAGAGTACCAGGATACATAAAGTAAACCTTACTAGAATTGAAGAAAGAAATAGATAAGTCTACATTTTTTTTGGGGGGTGGGGGGATTTTAATATGCCACTTTCAAAAATAGATAGAACAACCAGAAAGAAACTTGACAAAATTACAAAGGAACTAAACAGCACAATTAACCAACTTGAACTCATAGACATGTACAGAGCATTCAACCGAACAACGGCACAGTACTCATTCTTTTCCAGTGCACATGGAACATTCTCCAGAATTGACCATGTGTTAGGTCACAAAGCATGCCTCCATAAGTTTGCAAATATCAAAATACTACAAAGCATAATTTCATACCACAATGCTAAAAACCAGAAATCTACACGTAGTGGTTACGAATCAGACTGCAAACCTCAAGGTCAGCAGTTCGAAACTACCAGCTGTTCCGCGGGAGAATGATGAGGCTTTCTGCTCCTGTAAAGATTTACAGCCTCGCTATGAGTTGGAACCAACTCCACGGCACATAACCACCACAATAAGAAGATGATGGAAATAAAGTTAAATAGATGGAAACTAAATAACACCATGCTGAAAAGCAACTGAGCAACTAAAGAAATTAAAAGTGAATTCACAAAGTTCCTAAAAACAAACAAGAATGAAAACACAACATACCAAAATCACTGGGATACAGTGAAAGCGGAGCTGAGAGGACAATTCATTGTGATAAATGAACATATCCACAGAGAAGAAAGAACTAAAATTAACAGATTAACACAGCATCTCCAACATTTAGAAACAGACCAATAGAGGGAACCTACAGTCACCAAAAGAATAATAATAAAAATTAGAGTAGAAATAAATGAGAGATGCAGTGTCTTTTGTCAAAGTAACAGAAGGAGGGGAAAAGGTCTGCAGAACAGACCAGGACATTTTTGCTGATGTAAGATCTAGGTTTTCAATAGGGTCCAGTGTGCCCTCCAAATGTTAATACATAGCAGAAGGAAGATAAAGTTCTGAAGAGCAGCTGAAGCTAGGCAGACAGAAATAGGCTAAGTATAGGGCAAGGTACATCAGGTCTGAAATATGGTGATTGTGGGTCAGGTCTTTTTTTATGTGTCTTGATGCACCTGGGAGTCTCTTACTGAGACTTTCCAGCGTATTCAAGAGTACCCTGGCTGACCAAAACTTATGGGATTGCTTCCCAGGGAAATGAATAATATTTTATACATTTATGGGGGTTATGGAGACATGTGAACTTCATTGGCTTGGCTAACAGCACCTCTGCAAGGATATAACTGTCATGAAAGATCACACAATCTCTTGGGTCAGAGGGAGGGTGGACCTATTATCTTTGTACCCTGGAATAGAACTGGTGACATAAAATTCTAAAGTGAGAAAGACAAAGACAAAAGAGAGGGAGACAACTGAAACCAAGAATAACACCCACAGCATACAAGGCAGCTATGACAACCTCACTCACATCCCTCCAGCCAGTACCTCAAGTTGTTGTGGACAAACCCTGGGCATGAATCCTGGTTGGCTCAGAAATCCTCCAGTGGTAGAGTCCTCTCACTCGCTGCATCCAAAGAACTGGGAGTGAGTTGCATTTAACCATGATCAGACAAGACACCTGCACAACCTGACTTTAAAGCACAAGCAGTTTACTAGCAAAGAGAAAGTACATTCTCAAAGTAGAACACAACAGAATGTCTAAGAGCAGCATTAGAAGCACACAATGAGTCCAGTCTCTTACCTTCACCAACTAGCTTGATGGAGGAATTCAGAAGATTGTCCAGGCTTTCAACACCAAAATGTCAAGTTCACGGGGCAGGATGCCTTGGACTTGAGACCTGGTTAGGTGTTGTAAATGGACAAGACTAGCAAGCCCTATCTCCTTTCAAAGATAGACAAAGAGTGCAGACCAATGTATTCAGCAAAACACGAAGTTTAGCACAACAGAGGACATTCCCAGAAGAGCTGGGATGGGTCTACCTAGCCAGCTAGGACAGATGCCATAAAGTCAAGGGTATTAAGAACAGTTTTTCTCTTCCTGGTTTCAGATGCCCTTCCTGAGGGACAGGGCTGATGCTGTCCAGCACTGCACAAGCCACAAGGTGCATTTGTGTTTTTGTGCTTCTTCCATTTCCTCCTTAATCTGTCTGGATTGATTGTTGACTCTTAATGGACTAACTGCTTAATTTCTACCATGCCCCCTTCCGCTCATCCTGCACATGCCTCATATAACTTTTTCTGTTGTACAACTGCATATAATCATCAAAGAACCAACTGTGTATTTTTCTTTTGTCACAGATTGCAAATGGCATATAAGCAAAATACCACTTTGTGATAAACACAGCAGTTTCTCTAGAACTGACTGTCAATTTTCTTTCTCTTTCTCACTTTTAAGACATTCATCTCTTTATTTTTCAAAGTCTTATTGTTTTTAACAGTTTGAACTGATGACCTTTCATTTAGAGCCAAGCACTGTTTTATCGTGCCACTGAGGCTTATAGTAGCCAGTGCTAGAATATTGTAGTGTTGTTGCTGCTGTTAAGTGTCATCAAGTCAGTTCCAACTCGTAGTGACCCTGCCTAGCATTTCCTAGGAGCAGTTGGTTTGTTTGAACCGCCAACCTTGTGGTTTTCAGTCCAGTGTTGATCCTATAAGAGCCACAATATCTGCCTGGAGCTTATTAGACTAAAAAGAAGATAATACTCAGAACTCCTGAAAACCTTTTCAACAATAACAAACTAATAGAAATAAAAGTATATCATTTATGTTTCTTAATGATGGTGAAAGAATTGCTAAAAAAAATTAATAAAACTTGTAAAAATGATAATACCTAGAAATATCTCCAAAAGGCAGATAATTCCTATGAATCAAGTCTATGTTAGTGTTGTTACTGAAGCAATCTTAACAGTCAGTTTCAGGAGGTCCTCCTGGGCCTTTTAGGTAAACATAGGACTCCCTCAGGTGCCAGGATATAACATTTCCTTTATTCCTGACATTGGTGCCAGCCTTTAGAACAGGAACATTTTTCTTCAGATTTCCATTATTTTATCCTCTACAGAGATTGACACATGTGCTTAAATTTTATTATTGTTTGTTATAAAGAAATAGTGGGAGCAAAACCTTCAGATAGCCAGGAGGCGATGCTTTACTCCATTCTTTTCCCTTACGGTATCTTTAAAATTTAGAACACACACACACTTACAAGTGCACATGTGTGCACACACATACATACACACAGAGGCCTGATGTTATTAGCAAGTTTAAAATTCTGGGTTAACCTTCCCCTGTCCAGGAAATTATGGTCTATAAGGTAGTAGAGTATTTGTTACAGTTATAGTTAATCATTGAAGCTGGGAGTATAAAATAGCTAGGGAAGGAAGAAGTTTCCCTTGCCTTCTTAGCTACATGCAGGTGGTACATAGCATAAACTACAATCCATCTAAATGAACCTACTTGACCAAGGTGAGATCAGTAGTAAGTAGGGTTCCATTTATTCACTCACTTGTGGCACAGATGCGGTATTCATGAAAGAATCTTCATATCTGCCTAGAATGCTTTTGGGCAACATGGCATTGTTCTTTATCACACTTTTCTATTGTATACCGTCTGATTCTTGTAAGTAATAAAAGGTACCTTACATTTATTCATGTGGAAGAAGAGAACATTTATAGAATGGTTCATATTAGTTATTGTTGACCTTTTCCTAATGACCTCTTGTTGTTGTTATTGTTAAGTGCCATTGAGTCCGTTCTGACCCATAGTAACCCTGTTTCTGAGGAGCAGCTGGTGAGCTTGAACCACCAACCTTGCAGTTCAAACAGCTTTGCAGTCTGGCGCATTAACCCACAGCACTATACCAGGACTCCAATGGCTTCTTAGATATCTAGAAATTGGGTACAGCCTGTGAGCAGTACTCAGATTTAGAGTATTTATTGTCAGTCAAAAATAAATCACTCCTGCAAATGTGGGCACTCCTGTGCACATGCCCTCTCTTCCCATCAGCCAGTAGCTCCACTCTCCTCTTGAGTCCTCCGTGGCCACGCCACTGAATCTGGGACCAAGAGCAGATGATACCCACTTGACCTGGACCGGATGACTAGATGATCGGAGTTCAACCAGGAGAAGAAAGAAGAGGAAAAAAAAAAACAAAAAAACAACAGTGAGCTGATACAATCTGATGAACTTGACCTATACCTATGGAGCAGCAACTCAAATGAAGGAACAAATCCTTACAGCAAGAAACATTCCCACCCCCTCCACACACAGAGTGGA
>NW_006408891.1:1905304-1906371 GCF_000296735.1 Chrysochloris asiatica | reverse complement strand
TTTTGGCAGTCCATGGCACTTTCAGTATTCTCCTCTAACACCACAACTCAAAAGCATCAATTCTTCTACGATCTTCCTTATTCACTGTCCAGCTTTCGCATCCATATGAGTCCATTGAAAACACAATGGCCTGGGTCAGGTGCACCTTAGTCCTCAAGCTTCTGTTCTTCAATACTTTAAAAAGTTCCTGTGCAGCAGATTTGCCCAGTGCAATACGTCGTCTGATCTCTTGACTGCTGCTTCCGCTAGTGTTGATAGATATAGCATTGGACATAATTCAAAACATACAAAAAGAGGTCCAGAAGATTAATAATAAAATATCAGAAATACAAATTACACTGAAAGGGCAAAGGATTAGAATTGAAGCAATGGAATCCAGAACCACTGATCTGGAAGATAAAACTCTCAATACTGCTAAAATAGAAGAGCAAACAGGAAAAAAGGATTAAAAAAAAATCTGAAGTGAGTCTAAGATTCATGCTGGATAACATGAAGAGGAATAACTTAAGAATTATTGGCATTCCAGAACAAGAAGAATTACACAAGTCCACAGAGGAGATAGTTGAAGAGCTATTAGAAGAAAATTGCCCTAACATCCTGAAGGATGAAAAGATAAGCTTACAAGAAGCTGAGTGAACCCAAAGAAGGATAGACCCCAAAAGAAAGTCACAAAGACATCATAATCAAGCACTCCAAAATCAAAGACAAACAATGAATCCTTAAAGTAGCCAGGGAAAAGAGAAGTGTTATTTACAGAGGCAAGAAAATCAGAATAAGCTCTGACTACTCAGCAGATTTCAATTTTCATTCCATTATTCCTGGTGCCTTGTTCTTTGCCAATTCCTTCAATGCACTTTGGACTTCCTCCCTGAGTAGCATTGGCTCTTAATCATATGATACCTCTTGAAATGGTTGAACATTAACCATTTTCTTTTGGTACAATGACTCTGTGTATTCCTTCCATCTTCTCTTGATGCAGAATGCATCATTCAATAATTTTCCCAGAGAATCTTTCAATAATGAAAGTCGAGGCTTGAATTTTTTCTTCAGTTTCCCCAGCTTGAGAA
>NW_006408891.1:1898507-1900809 GCF_000296735.1 Chrysochloris asiatica | reverse complement strand
CTTTGGTTGGTTGATGATACATGGAGGGGATTGGAACCATGGCAATTAAATGATATACAATGGAATGAATGTAAAACTAAAGTTCTTTCATGTAAACTATCATATAATTCACAATAAAACATTTAAAAAATAAAATAAATAAAATAAACCACTCCTGTGGCACAGTGACTAGGTGCTCAGCTGCTAGCAAAAAAGTTGGTAGGTTAAGTCTACCAAACTTCTCAGTAAAAAAAGACCTGGTGAGATGCTTCTGTAAAGATTATACCCAAGAAAACCATATGGGACAATTCGTCTCTGTCTCAGGGGTCACCATGAGTCAGAATCAACTCAATGGACACCCCCAAACAACAACATAAAGAAATAAAAGAAGACAGCAAAACAAACATCAAAAAGGTTTCAGAGTTTAAGAAATGTTCTTAACTTCTTAGTGATCCCAAGTAAATACTGTTTCTGATTTCTCTGCTATGATATGGACAAAAAGTCTCCCTGGTTTATGCACTTTAGTTTTCTTTTCATTGTTGTTGTTAAATGCCATCGAGTCGATTCCAACTCATAGCAACCCTATATAGGGGTTCTGTGGAGCAAGTGGTGAGTTTGAATTGTTGACCATGTGATTCAAACAGTTGATGCAAGAGTATATACCACCATCATTCCAATTTTTCTGACCTTGTCCTAAATATAACACAAAGAAATAAAGACACAAATAAAACTAAGTACCAGGAAACTCCATTGCCTCAATTAATCAATTTTCTTAATGAAGAATTTA
The DNA here is from genome assembly GCF_000296735.1 of Chrysochloris asiatica. Taxonomy (NCBI): domain Eukaryota; kingdom Metazoa; phylum Chordata; class Mammalia; order Afrosoricida; family Chrysochloridae; genus Chrysochloris; species Chrysochloris asiatica. Next base: position 1,900,043 of record NW_006408891.1, on the reverse strand, counting down.
AAATTAAACTGTAGGCATTGCTCTATGTATATATATCTATGTAGATTTGATTTTACAGCATTATAGTAAAATTCAGACAATTTCAAAGGCATGCGATAGAAAAGATGCCTAATGGCATCATTATTACTTGCATGTTGTACATATGAACACCATGAATTGAAACTGACTCTATAGCAATGAGCAACAACAACAAAAATGAAGTTTGTTCTCTCCATACTATTTTGCATATATCTGAGAAACCAGGGGCTTATATTTATTTCTGTATTATTAAAAAGAGAAACTGAAGGTTAGCTGGTTGGAATAGCTATGAGATCCTAACACTTCTAAAATTACTTTACAATAATAATGGCAAACCAACAACAGTTTTCAGTGGTAGTTCTAGTTACAAATGATAGAAAGACATTCAGTATTTTGGACAGAGTCACTTTTTCGAGATGTAGAGTAATAAATAACAGGCAGTTTTACAGCTTGTTTTTAAAAATTGTTAAATTGTAGATGCTACAGATGATAGAAATTGGTGACAAAGAGTTGAAGATTATAAGTAGAAAATAACTATTCTCAATTTTTTTTTACTACACAATAAGACTACTTAAAGAATGGGCATTAGGATGACACATGATATATATATGGGTTGCGTAGGTAGGAAGTGTAAGGTGAGAAAATGTGGTTCACATATGGAAAAAATGTTATAAGTAAAACTGAGATATGCTTTTAAAAGATATCAAAATACTAACATGAGTACTTGAAAGTATGAGAAATGAAAGGATTTAAGGTTAAAGACTCAATGTATCTTTTAACAAAACACTTACTAAATTTATAAAAAATGCAACTTTTGTGTAGAAACTGGAAGATACTACCTTAACAAAGTGAGCAAGGATGACACTAGCCTTAATGAATCAAGTCAATGTCATATACATCAAGATACAGGATAGGGCACTGAGAAGAGCACAGCTTCACTTTTGTGGTGTTGTTTCCAAAAATGTATATGAAAAATCCAATCATAAAGAATTATTTAAAATGTGATTTAAGGACATTATACAACATAACAGCCAGTGTCTTTTAAAATGCCAGTGTGAGGAAAGAAAAGAAAGACTGAGAAAATTTACCAGATTAAATGATATGAAAGAAATGTGACGGATGGATACTACTACTAGGTATGATCTATGATGTTCTTTTCCTATAAAGGATATAATTAATATAATACTAGACACAAAAAGAATAAATGTAGATGAAATAATTTTATCTATGGTAAAAAATCTATTAATTACACACTGAAATAAATACATGGCTTCTCTATGAAACTTAATTGACTTGATGACAACTAGTTTCATTTGGTTTACAGTATGGTTAAAGAATGTTTTTTGGAAGTATCTAATACTGTTGTGGTGCTGTGGATTAATGTAGTATACTGCAAAGTTATTTGGACCACAAGGTCATCAGTTCAAGTTCACCAGCCATTCCTAGGGAACCTTATATAGGGTCACCATAGGTAGGAACCAACTTGCCAGTACTTAACAATAACAATGTGGACAAAAT
>NW_006408891.1:1897016-1898127 GCF_000296735.1 Chrysochloris asiatica | reverse complement strand
TGAATGTAAAACAAGGTATATCGTTGCTGATGTCAGATGGATCTTAACTGCAAACAGAGAATACCAGGAAGATGTTTACCTGCGTTTTATAGACCATACAAAGGCTTTCATCTGTGTAGATCATGACAAGCTATGTATAACACTGTGAAGAATTAATATACCAGAACACTTAACTATGCTCATGAGAAGCCTGTATATATACCATGTGGCAGTTGTTCAAACAGAATAAGGGAATACTGAATGATTTTAATCAGGAGAGTTATGTGACAGGGTTGTATTCTTTTACAATATTAATTCAATCTCTATGCTGAGCAAATAATCTGAGACACTGAATTATATGAAGAGGAATGTAGCATTATGATTGAAGGAATAATCATCAACTACTTACAATATGTAGATGATATAATCTTGCTTGCTGAAAGCAAAGAAGCTCAAAATACTTGCTGAAGATCACAAACCACAGTCTTCATTATGGGTTGCACTTAAATACAAAGAAAACAAAAATCCTCACCACTTGACCAATAAATAAATATGATAAATGTAGAAAAGTTTTAGGTTGTCAAGTACATCATTTACTTGTATCCGCTATCACTAATTATTGAAGTGGGAGTCAAGAAATTAAAAGATACATTGCATTAGGCAATTATACTGCTCAAGTCCTCTTTTAAAGTGTTCAAGAGTAAAGATATAAAATTGAGAACTAAGGTACACCTGACCCAATCCATGGTATTTTCAATAGCCTCATATGCATGTCAAAGTTGCACAATGAATAAGGATGCTTGTAGAAGAACTGATTCATTTGAGTTATAGCTTTGGAGAAAATTATTAAAAATACCATGGACTTCCAGTAGAACAAACAAATCTTTGTTGCAAGAAGTATAGCCAGCATGGTCCTTAAAAGTCAGGATGATGAGACATCTACTCTTGTACTGAGGACATATTATCAGGATGGCCCAGTCACTGGAGAAGGGCATCATGCTTGATAGAGCAAAGAGTCAGCACAAAAGAAGACCCCCAACAAAATGTATTGGGACAGTGGCAGCAGCAATTGGCTTAAAATGTATCAATGATTGTGAGGATGGTGCAGAACCAGGCAGTGTTTCATTCTCTT
>NW_006408891.1:1893550-1894806 GCF_000296735.1 Chrysochloris asiatica | reverse complement strand
GCAGTTGTTTGAACAGGACATGGAAACACATATTTTAGGGGAACATAAATTAAATCATAACAAAATAAACTGATCTTGGTATTGCTATGTAATGACATGGGTGGCTCCAGCTCAAGTTAGTCCCAAGTATTTCACCAGTTGGGGAAAGCCCTGGTTTTTTTTTTGCTGAATTTATTAACCAACTTTTTATGTGGGACATGACTGTTTGCAAATCTGCCCTAGCCTGTTCCTCTATATTTGATACGAACATAACATCATCAATGTTATGTATCATTGCACTTGAGATTTGACCAAATCCAAGTCTCTTCTAACCATATGATGACCATAAGACCAGAGTTCAAATAAATCTGTGGCAACATACAAAATGTGTATAGGGATCCTTTCCAGGTGAAAAGAAACTGTGAATAGCTACTTTTTGAAATTGGGATGGAGTAAAAGGCATTTTCAAGATCAATCACTAAGAACTAGTCTACATTGTTGTTGTTGCTAAATGCCATCAAATCGGTTCCCACTCAGAGCAACCTTGTATAAAATTTCCAAGAAGGAACTAGTAGACTTGAATTGCCAACATTTTGGTTCGAAGTCCAGTGCTGATCCTACAGGGCCACACCAGGTGTCTCCTTTAGATTCCTATATTTTCTGCATTGTGGATATGATGTCTGGAACAGCTGCAGTCACAGCCACAGGTGGCACTACTTTATTTAGTCCTTAGTCATGTGTCTTCTGCATTTTTCACAGGCAATACTGGACTCCTAGTGTGGTGCTGTAAGATAAGGCCTGGACTGTGAACCACAAGGTTGGCAAGTCAAATCATAAGTTATTCCTTAGAAATACTATTCAGGATTGCTATGTGTTAGAACCAACTCAATGGCACTTAAACAACAACAGGGCAATTATAAAGTGAATTTGTTGGCACCAACACTGCAGCATTTGCCGTTATTTTTATTGTTAAGTGCTGTTGAGTCAGTTCGAACCCATAGCAAACCTGTATAGGATTTCCAAGGAGCTACTGGTAAGCTTGAACTTCCAATCTTGCAGTGTAAAATGATTTTGTAGTCCAGCACATTAACGCAGCATGTAATTAATCAAAACAGTAAACTCCTTTTGTCCATGAAGAATCCTATATCATTTCAAATTAATGATCTGAAGGGGTTCAGTCAATTCTAATGGCTCCCATTTAGCAAACCTGGACTAAGGAAAGAGTTACATACCTTCCATTTTATAATATCAAGTAGAAGGAATGTTCTCCAATTAGA
>NW_006408891.1:1890663-1892895 GCF_000296735.1 Chrysochloris asiatica | reverse complement strand
ACTATAAAAAGGTCTTGTGCAACAGATTTGCCCAATGCAATACATTGTTTGACTTTTTGACTGCTGCTCCATGAGTATTGATAGTTGATCCAAGAAGAATGAAGTCTTTGACAACTTCAATCTTTTCTCTGTTGATAAGAACGTTGTTTATTGGTCCAGTGGTTAGGGTTTTAGTTTTCTTTAATTGAGATGCAATCCATATAGAAGGCTGTGCTCTTTGATCTTCATCAGTAAATACTTGTCTTCTTCATTCCAACAAGCAAGTTGTATTATCTGTATATCAAAGGTTGTTAATGAGTCTTCCTCCAATCCTGATGCCAAATTTTTCTTCATAGAACCCAGCTTCTCAGATTTGATTTGCTCAACATATAGGTTAAATAAGTATGGTGAAAGAATACAACCCTGTCACACATCTTTCTTACTTTTTGAACCATTGAGTGTTCCCATGTTCTGTTCGAACAACTGCCTCTTAGTCCAGGTACAGATTATTCATGAGCACAATTTAGTGTTCAGAAATTCTCATACTTCATAATGTTGTCCATAGCTTCTCATGATCCACACAATTTGCGTAGTCAATAAAGCACAGGTAAACATCTTTCTGATATTCTCTACTTTCAGCCAAGATCCATAGGACATCAACAATGATATCCTGCATTCCATGGCCTCTTCTGAATCTGGCTGGAACCTCTGGAAGTCTATGTATTCTTGAAGCCATTTCTGTATTACATTTAGTAAAACTTTACTCGCATGGGATATCAAAGAGATTGTCTGTTGATTTCTGAAATCCACTAAGTCACCTCTCTTTGGAATGGGAACACATAGGGATCTCTTCCAATCAGTCAGCCAGATAGTTGTCTCCTAAATTTCTTGGCAGAGATGAGTGAGTGCCTCCTGTGCCGCCTAACTTTCTTGAAAGATTTAAATTTGTATTACATCAATTCCTGGAGCCTTTTGCTTTGCCAATTCCTTCGATGCACCTTGGACTTCTTCCTTCATTATCATTGACTCTTGGTCATATGCTATCTATTGATACATTTGAACATCAACAATTTCCTTTTGGTACAGTGACTCTGTATTCCTTCCATCTTCTTTTGATGCTTTCTGCATCATTCAATAATTTGCCCAGAAAATCTTTCAATAACAAAAGTTGAGGCTTGCATTTTTTCTTCAACTCCTCCAGCTAGAGAAATGCTGAGCGTGTTCTTCATTTTTGGTTTTCGGACTCCAGATCTTTGCACATTTTGTTGCAATATTTGGCTTTATCTTCTTGAGCTGATCTTTGAAATTTTCTGTTCATCTCTTGTACCCCCTCAATTATTTCATTTGCTTTACCATCTCTATGCTGTGAAGCAAATTTCAGTGTCTCTTCTGACATCCATTTTGACATGTTCTTTCTTTCTTTCCTTCTTAATGGCTTTTTGCTTTCTTCCTGTATGATGCTCTTGATGTCATCCCACAACTTTTCTGGTCTTCACTCTTTAGTGTTTAATGTATCAAATTTGTTCTTCAATGATCTTTAAATTGAGATGGGATATGGCCTTTATTGGCTGGATTTGGGATTACAGTACATTGGGCTCCTGTGTTCAGGAGTCTCATAAAAGTCTTCTCCATCTCTGGCCAATTTTACCTACACATGTATATATTGCTTCTGGTCCCCTACTGGAGGATGGACAAGAAGACCATAACCTCCTTTTCATGCCTGATTTTTATCAGATAGCTGAGCCTCAGTTCTAAATTATCCAAGGTGGGAATTCCCACAATTATTTTTTTTTTCCCCAATTGGGAAATGGATATAGTACTGCCATTCATGATTGTCCTATAGTGAGCTGTAGGTCTTTCTTGAACCCATAATACTCTTCCATTCTTTAGTATTCAAAACTAAAGACACTGCACATAAATCCATTTTAACAATGGAGCCTCAGGAAGCTGACAATGCTAATGTACAAATTGAAGTAAATCCTTAACACTATACTCCCTGGTTTCAATAATTTCTTGGTTTTTCACATTCCCTTCTTGGAATATCTTGTTCAGTGATTATACTGGTGATTCCTGTTGTTCTAAACTAATTTGTCCTTTTTGAGACAGGTCTGAGGAAAAGTCATCATAGCTCTGATATAACCATTGCTACCATCAACCCCTTGTCTGTCAGTTTGTCATAGTGTTGAGACTTGTGAGTTGCTGTGATTCTGGAAGCAAAGCCACCAGTATTTAAATACCAACAGGGTCTCACCC
>NW_006408891.1:1887771-1889068 GCF_000296735.1 Chrysochloris asiatica | reverse complement strand
GGAAGACCTTAGAAGAATTCATGCTTTTGCTTTTGAGTTAAGGTATTGGAAGGGAATATTGAAATCACCATGAATATTTACAGGGTTGCCAAAAGAACCAAGAGATCTGTGTTGGAAGAAGTGCAACCAGAGTGCTCCTTTGAGGCCTGAATGGCCAAACTACATCTCTCATACTTTGAACATATTGTAAGGATGAGGAAGGTCCCCAGCAGGATGAATTGGCAAAGTGGCAGCATCAATGGGCTCAAGTGTGGCAACAATTGTGAGGCTGGCCCAGGATCAGGCAGTGTTTTGTTCTGTTGTGCAAAAGCTTGCTGTGAGTCGGTACTGGCTCAACGGCACCTAACAACAACAACAACAACCATCTGCCCCTACATTCTTTGTCCTTGCATTTGCATCTACTACTGATTACATAAAAATAAAGAATTGTATGTTTTACTCTTTTTTTATTGCTCAGCATTTCCATAAGCACTCAATTAGCTATTTCATCAGGACTTAAGTCTACATCTACTATAATTCATCAGGACTTAAATCTACAGCTGCCAATTCTGTATCTCATGAATAGCTTTTACCTTGGGAAAGTGTTTGTAACAACACAGCTTGTTGAATCATTGAGTGATATTTATCTTATCCAGAAACCTAAGAGTCATAATTTTCCCATTTATTCCCCATTCTCCAAAACCATATACCACAGTGTGTCAGGGTAATTGCAATGAGCTCCACCATTCTGGCACCAATGACATGAAAGATTTATTTTAAAAACATCAGCACAAGACTGATCCCTATAATTTGGAGATTAAAGATATCCCAACTGTTTGACATTTTATACATTATACTACTCCATAGTCTAAAATATCAGTCACTATCCATCGCTTCCCTCAAGTCTCAGGGTTCGGCAACACCATTCAATATCTCACAAAACTCACAATTGTCAAGAGAAATGTTTCACACTATTGTTGTTGTTGTTGTTGTTGTTAGATGCAATGGAATCGGTACTGACTCATAGCGACTTTATACACAGAAGAATGAAACACTGTCCCATTTCTGGGCCAAGCTCACTACTGTTGCCATGCTTGAGTCCATCGATGCTGCCACTTGGCCAATACATCTCATTGGGGGTTTTCCTCTTTTTCTCTGACCCTCCACCTTACCAAACATGATACCCTTCTCCAGCAACTTGTCCTTCCTGATACTATGTCCAAAGTATAAAAGATGAAGTTTGACCATCTTGGCCTCCAAGGAGCACTCTGGCTGCATTTCTTCCAAAATGAATCTATTGGTTCTTTTGGCAGCCCAC
>NW_006408891.1:1877847-1878941 GCF_000296735.1 Chrysochloris asiatica | reverse complement strand
GACATGTGACGATATGGTCATCTGTTTTTGCTTCTTGGACATGTTTAATGTTTATCTGTGGCCCTAATAATTAATTAAGTATGTGTTTTGGTAATTTTTTATGTTTTCTGATTACCTCCAGGAAGATGTGATCAGGATGTGGTCTTCCGTTTTCACTCTCCTTATTGCTTAACTCAGAGTAACTTTTTTGGACCTCAGTTGGGCCTGGGCCTCTGCAGCGGGCCGTTTGGGCCTTGGATGGTTGGGTTGAGCCTAGGGCGGGCGGTGTGGGCCTCTATGGGCCTGGGCGTCAACGACAGGGCTGCAGGAGGGTTGGTTCTTGGGCAGGTCGTTTGGACCTCGGGCGGGCGGTTTGGGCCTCAGGGGGCCTGGGTATCAGCAGCTGGACATTGGGTGGCTTGGGCCTCAGTGGGCTGGTTGGGTGGATTGGGCCTCGGGGGGCCTGTGCCTCGGGGACTGGGTTGAGGATGGGTTGGGTCTCAGGGGCACTGGGCCTTGACGACCGTGCTACGTGGCGGGTTGGGCCTCAGGGGCCCTGGGCCTCTGCGACTGCCTACATGGTGGATTGGACCTTGGAGACCCTGGACCTTGGCAGCGACCGGGCCTTGGTTGGGCCTGGGCCTTTGTGACCAGTCTGTGGGCAGGTTGGGCTTCAGGGCAGGCCTTGGCCTCAGTGGGAGTGTCTGGGCCTTGAGAGGGCCTTGGTCTCAGTGGGCGGGCCTGTGCCTTCGGTGTTCCTGAGCCTTGGTGGCTTGGCAGAAGGCTGGTCTAGGCCGGGGCAGTAGAGGTCTGGGGGTAATGGCTGCAGGGAAGTAGTGTCTGTATTTGATGACATAAAAGATGCCTCTCTCAGTCTCTCTGTACCATGGGTACCCCGAATTTCCTGATATCTGCCCCGATATCCCTATTTGTTCGGCTTTGTTAGTTTATGCTTCCTTTTCTCTGGAAATGCTGTCGTCTAAGTGGGGTTGCTCTAGCCCTGCATTCCAAGGTCTGCAGGGGGCAGAGGCACTCGCCGGTGCAGGCGCGGAAGTGGGAGCCATGTGCAGGCAGGCAAAAGCTCAAAAATGCCTGTAATTCCTCAGCAATTTGAT
>NW_006408891.1:1870100-1877697 GCF_000296735.1 Chrysochloris asiatica | reverse complement strand
TGCCTGGTCTGGGAAGCGCCGGTCCCCTTCTCCTCCACTTTTATTTTTCCTTTCTCTGAATTAATCTGATCTAAATACACATTTTTCTTAACCATGAATTCCTACCCACTGTGTAAAAAAGCTTAACTTGTGCCTGTCATTTTCTGGAAACTTGATGTGGCTCTATAAGGTAAATACTAGACTATTAGCCACAAAATTGTTGGTTCATACCCATAAGATGCTCCTTGGAAACACTACACAGGTTCACTATGAATCAAACTGACTCAATAGCACTTAGCAACAACAAATATTAGCTGTTCTAAACACTGAATTGCTTCATATTGTGTAAAAGTGCTTCATCTGTGTATGACATTTTCTTCTAAAAACATTGAATTTGTTCATTTGTGCTTCCTTGACCCAGATATGTTCAGTGCTACTTCTTTCTGTTGAACAGCACTGGAGCTGCAAAAATTGATCACTGGAGATAACAAACTTATGATCAACTCTATTTAGTGTAAGAGTCCAAAGCCCGGTTTGTGTGTTCAATAGGTAAAGGAAGAAAAGTGCACATTTCCTTTACTTTTATTGCATTTGTCCAAATAACACCGAGGTAATACTGATTTCAGACTTGAATTCTTAAGTATTTTTTATTGAAAATATCTTCATCAGTTTCTGTATCTCTTGACATTACTCCCTTCTTTCTTCTCTCTCAGCTTCCCCTATTCCTCTTCCTGATCTCAGATTATGTAAGTGAGGCACCAGTGGTTGTGCAGGTAGCCATTGTCAGCTAGTGGTTAAGCACTTTGCTGCTAACTGAAAGTTTCATGATTTGAATGCACCAGCTCAATCAGTGGGAGAAAGAAGTGGCTATCTACTTCTGTAAGATTACAGCCTTGGAAACTCTCTTTTCTATAGGGTTTTCTATGAGTCAAATCAACTCAACAGTACACAACAACAGCGACTGTACAGGAAGTCCCTTGTTCATATGAATGGTTAAGTGCTAGATTACTAACAAAAAGGTTGGAGGTACAACCAACCCAGAGTCTTCTAAGGAATAAGCCCTAGAGATGTTTCCAAAGAGTAATAATCCTGAAAACCCTATGGCATAATTCTGCTATGCACATATGGATTTGCCTTAAGTCAAAATTAACTTGATAACTCACAACCACTGGAATGGCTGGGTCATGAAGAACGCTGAGACATAAACATCATAATGTAAACAGATGCAACTCTGACCTCCAAAAGTATTCTATTATTCCATCTTTTCTCTTCAATGTTTTGAAAGTGGATTGCTTTCTCAATAACTCCTCAATACAAATAAATTTCTTGCAGCATTTTGCTATCTGCACTGAAATTATTTTACTTTCAATTTACAATGAATAGAACACAGGCCTGAACATAATGACTTTTCTGTAACCTTTATTACATTGTAGAATAGATGAAATAAGGAAATATATATAAATTGTATATATATACCTCATGATTGATCTTGATATGTTCTTTTTGATGACGAATACAATACCATTCTTCTTCAATTTGTCATTCCCAGCATAGTAAACCAAGTGGTTGTCAGATTCAAAATGTCCAATACCAGCTCACTAATGCCTAAAATATCAATGTTTATGTGTTCCAGTTTTTAAAACTTCCAATTTTCCTAGATTCATACTTGGTACATTCCATATTCTGATTATTAATGGGTATTTACTACTGCTTCTCTTCATTTTGAGTTGTGCCCCATCAGCAAAAAAGTTCCCTAGAGCTTTATTCCCACAGGCTTTACTCAGTTCACATCATCACAGTAAACTCTACTTTGAGGAGGCAGCTCTTGCCCAGTCACATTTTGAGTGTCTTTCAACCTGAGAGATTCATTAAATGGCATTATATCTGACATTGTCTCTCTGCTATTCATAAGATTTTCAATGACTAAACATTCAGAAGTAGTTCATTTCTCATTCTTCTTAGTGTGTCTTTGTTTGGAAGCTCATCTGAAACCTGTCCACCATAGGTGGCCCTGCTGGTATTTAAAATACCAGTGACATTGCACTCAGAATCACAGCAATTCAAAAGTCACCACAGTAGGACAAACTAACAGATGAGTGGGGAAGACCAGTTAATAGCACTATTATTTAAATTTACACACCAACCACTAAAGCCAGTGAGGATGAAATAGAAGAATTCTACCAACTCTTTCAATTTGAAATTGATTAAACATGCAATCAAGATGTATTGATCATTACTGGTGATTGGAATGCAAAAGCTGGAAACAACGAGGAAGGATTAGTAGTTGGAAAATATGGCCTTGGTGATAGAAATGATGCTGGAAATCACATGGTAAAATTCTGCAAAACCAGTGATTTGTTCATTTCAAATACTATCTTTCAACATCAAAAGAGACAATTATACACATGGAACTCACCAGATGGAATACACAGAAACCAAATTGACGACATCTGTGCAAAGAGATGGTTGAAAAGTTCCATATCATCAGCCAAAACAAGGCCAGGGGCAGATTGTGGAACAGACCATCAATTGCTCATATGCAAATTCAGAGTCAAACTGAAGAAAATGAAAGCAAGTCCACAAGAACCAAAATATGACCTTGAATAAATCCCACCTGAATTTACAGATCATCTGAAGAGCAGATTTTATACCTTAAACACTAAGTAGTGAAGACTACTTAGAATAGATGAAATAAGGAAATATATATAAAACAGTATATATATACCTCATAACTGATCTTGATATGTTCTTTTTGACGACGAATACAATACCATTCTTGTGGGATGACATCAGGAACATGATACAGGAAGAAAGAAAAAAGACATAAGAACACAAGAAAGAAAGAAAAGATCAAAATGAATGTCAGAAGAGATTCTAAAACTTGCTTTCCAGCATAAAAATGCAGAAGCAAATGGCAGTAATGTGAAGGTACAACAGGTGAACAGAAAATTTCAAAAGTCAGCTTATGAAGGCAAAGTCAAATATTACAAAAATATGTGCAAACATCTGGAGTCAGATCACCAAAAAGAAGCAAATGCTCAGCATTTCTCAACCTGGGGTAACTGAAAAAAAATTAAAGCCTCGACGTTAATTATTGAAGGATTCTCTGGGCAAATTATTGAATGATGCAGAATCATCAAAAGAAGATGGAAGGAATATACATCGTCATTGTACCAAAAGGAAATGGTTGATATACAAGCATTTCAAGAGTTAGCATATGATCAAGAGCCAATGATACTGAAGGAAGAAATTCAAGGTGCACTGAAGTAACTTCAAATTAAAAGGCATCAGGAATTATTGGAATACAAATTGAAATCTTTCAAGAAAGTGAGGCAGCACCGGAGGCACTCACTCATCTATGCCATGAAATTTGGAAGTCAATTATCTGGCCAACTGGAAGAGATCTGTATTTGTGCCCATTCCAAAGAGAGGTGACCCAAATGGAATTCAGAAATCTACAGACAATATCTTTGATATCCAATGCAAGTAAAGTTTTAGTAAGGGTAATACAGAAATGGCTACAACCATTCATTGACAGAGAACTTCCAGAAGTTCAACTCAGATTTAGAAGAGGATGTGGCAGAACTGGAAAGTGATATGCAAAAGATTGAAACAAGACCTTCACCTCACACCCAATACAAAAAACAACACAGCATGGATTAAAGACCTACATGTGAATCCCAGAATTATGAAGGACATCAATGAAAAAATAGGAACAAATGTGAGGGTGCTATTTCAGGGAATACACAGACTACCAAACCATTTGAAGACTACACAAAAAAATAGACAAATTAGATGATAGGGATATACTAAAAAATAAAAATGTATGCGCATCAAAAGACTTCACCAGAAGAGTGAAAACGTTATCCCACAGAATAGGAAAAAAATCTTTTGCAGTGACACATCAAATAAGGGACTCATTTCTAAAATATATAGGAAACTACAACACCTCTACAAGAAAAAGACAAATAACCCAATTAAAAACTGGGTGCAGGACATGAACAGACACTTCACCAAGGAAGAGATTCGGACAGCCAACAAACATTTGAAGAACTGTTCATGATTTCTAGCCATTAGAGAGATGCAAATCCAAACAACAATGAGGAATCATCTCACACCAGCAATAATAACAAAGATCAAAAAAGTAGAGGACAATAAATGCTGGCAGGGATGTGGAGATCCTGGGACCCACTTGAATTGCTGGTGGAATTGCAAAATTGTCCAAGGTTGGAAATAGAAATACCTTATGATCCAGAAATTCCTCTATTGGGTATTTACCAATAGACACAGGATAGTTTGGGTTCTAGAGAGGGTAGCAATATACAAGAAAAGGGAGGATAATGGAAGAACAAAGCATATGGGAGAACAATTAGGCAGGTTTGCATGGGCTAAGTGGGACAGAGTTAAATAACGATGTATGCACAACCTTGGAATTACAGGGCTCTGGGATACAAGGTGTGAGACATGGTTAGAATGTGGAAAAGGAGCGAGATAATGTTAAGATGCTTGTCTGTCTTTTGCATCTTGGTTTACCTTGCATACCATTGTAAAATAGACACTTGATGGGGAGAGAAAGGAATAACCAGAAATATCACCATAGAAAGCTTGAACAAAACATGGGAACATTGAATGGTTTAAAATAAAGAAAGGTGTGTGACAGGGCTGTATTCTTTCTCCATAGTTATTCCATTTGCATGCTGAGCCAATAATCTGAGAAGCTGGGTTTGGTGAAGGAAAACGTGACATCAGGATTGATGTGATATGCAACCTGTGATATGCAAATGATACAACCTTGCTTGATTAAAATGAAGAGGACTTAAAATACTGATAAAAATCAAAGACCACAGCCTTCGTTATAGATTGCATCTCAATGTAAAGAAAACAAAAATCCTACCACTAGATCAATAAACAACATTCTTATCAACAGAGAAAAGATTGAAGTTGTCAAGAACTTCATTCTCTTGGATCAACTATCAACATGGAAGCAGCAGTCAAGAAATGAAGTGATGTATTGCTTTAGGCAAATCTGCTGCATAAGACCTTTTTTAAGTGTTGAAGAGCAGAGATGTCAGCTTGAAGACTAACGTGTGCCCGACCCAAGCCATGGTATTTTCAATAACCTCATATGCATGCGAAAGCTGGACAGTGAATAAGAAAGATCATAGATTTGACGCATTTAAGTTATGGTATTGGAAGAAAATATTCAAAGTGCCATAGGCTGCCAAAAGAACCTATCAGGGTCCAAGACCTGCTCAGACCACTGCGTGGGTTTCCCAAAGGAGAGGCGAGGACTAACGAACAGGCAAGGGACACAAGCTGATGGCAAGTGACAAAGTGTATTTCAAATCTCAGAGTATATATAGAGTGGTTCTTCATAGTTACAAGTCTGTCCTTTACTATGAATCAGGTGACCTTGGGAAAGCTACCTTCCCTGCTGTGTTGATAAGCAGACTTTGTCTGGTTAGACCCAGACTTAAAGTTTTATGAGGCCTGTAAGTCTTTTGGTCCCCAACAAGAACCTATACATCTGTGTTGGAAGAAGTGCAGCCAGAGTGCTCCTTGGAGGCCAGGATTTCCAAGATTCGTTTCTCATACTTCAAACATCTTGTCAGGAGGGACCAGTAACTAGAGAAGGACATCATGTTTGATAAGGTGAAGAGTCAGAGAGAAAGAGGAAGACCCCCAGTGAGATAGGTTGGCAATATGGAAGCATCAATGGGCTCAAGTGTGGCAATAATTGTGGACCGGGCAGTGTTTTGTTCTGTTGTGCACACGGTTTCTGTGAGTTGGTACCAACTCAATGGCACCTAACAACAACATCTGCTTTGGCCAATATTTTGTTGTTGTTGTTGTTAGGTGCCATTGAGTCAGCACTGACTCCTAGTGACCTTTAGAGGATCAGAGAAAAAGAGGAAGACTCCCAACGAAATGGGTTGGTCACTATAGCCCATTGATTTTTCAAACATTCGTAATTAGTAACCTGTCAGTGTTGCTTTCAAAATATGAAAATTCTTGTGGTGGTGTTGGTAATATTCCACAAAGTTGGTTCCAACCCATAGTGACTCCTTATAGGGTTTATAAGGAGCAGCTGGTGGACTTGAACTGCCGACCTTGTAGTTGAAACCAATTTTGCAGTCCAGCGCATTAACCTAGCACATCTTTAATCAAAGCAGTAATCCCTTTTGTCCAGCATGAATCCTATATCTTTTCAAATTAACAATATGAGTTGTTATGAGTCAGGCTGCTAACTTCAAGGTTAGCAATTCAAAACTACCAGCCAATCTACAGGAGAAATATGAGGCATTCTGCTCCTGTAAAGATTTACAGCCTTGGAAACTCTATACGAGGTCACTCTGATTTGGAACTTACTCTATGGTACTGAACTACTACCACCACCATCACCACCACAACCACCAACACCACCACATAAGGAATATTTGTGTGTCCCTGTTTTACAAGGAAAGGGAATATTGAGTGTTCTGATATGTCTAATGATCAATATTCAGCAGAAATATTGACCAAATTTACTCTGGTCAATTTAAAAATAGTTGTTGTTGCTTACAACCAATGAAACATCAGGCCTTCATGAGACTTCAGTATTTCATAAACATGGCTTCAGATTGCACTGCAATGCATACAGAACAATATTCAAGCATGGAAATGATATGTCTACATTGATTTTTGTCACTCAAAGTATTGTACAGTCTAGAACATAAATAGATTATTTTTCAATAACCAATAGGAGCAGTTCAGATTTTGATGTATTTTACCAAAACTTTGCTCTGTAGACATTTTTTTTTTAATTAAAGGAAACTAAAATTTAATGTGTATAATAAAAGGCAAGTATGAACAATTATATAAAGCCCG
Organism: Chrysochloris asiatica; assembly: GCF_000296735.1. Classification (NCBI taxonomy): domain Eukaryota; kingdom Metazoa; phylum Chordata; class Mammalia; order Afrosoricida; family Chrysochloridae; genus Chrysochloris; species Chrysochloris asiatica. Next base: position 1,870,851 of record NW_006408891.1, on the reverse strand, counting down.
GTAGTATTATTTTGCTTTTGTATAACTTTACCTTTTTATAATTTTTGTCCTATTCTTTAAACATGTAGTCTCTTTTAAGAAATAATCCTTCTATTTATTTATTTTTTTTATTATCAAAATAACTAATGCATTTTTTTCAGCAGTAGAGTCAGGACACATTTGATTTAATAAATAACAGCAAATTTGGTTTTTATCTAAGGATGAATGCATTTTGCTTACAAAAGGTTGTTGAACAGACACAGTTTTAAACTTCTCTTTTCATTCTTGGTTCTTTGCCATAAAAAGTGCATATATTTTTTTTTCTTTTTTTTCCCTGCCAGAGAACTCTATTATCCTGTCACAGTCCAACTCTACTCTTATTTGCTATGTGGTAAATGGCTTCTGAAAGAACACAAGGCCTTTTCTATAGCCTGTTCATAATTTCACTTCAGGTCTGCCACACAGTGCAACTGCCACATAAAATACTTTCATTCAGTTATCAACCAATCAAGGTCGTTCTAGTGTTCTCCTGTTGTTCTACAAGCTTAACTTTTTTTTTAAATGTTTTATTGTGAATTATATGATAGTTTACATGAGGGAACTTTAGTTTTACATTCATTCCATCGTATATCGTTTAATTGCCATGGTTCCAATCCCCTCCATGCATCATCAACCGACCAAAGGATATACCCTACAAACCCGCCCCCTACACTCCTCCCTGCCCCCCAGTCTTCAGCACACAGTCCCTCTCCCTCTCTGTATCCAAAGTCCC
>NW_006408891.1:1861229-1867068 GCF_000296735.1 Chrysochloris asiatica | reverse complement strand
AAAGTGTTATTGCAGCTTGGCTATTTGGCAGCAGTTGCTGACTCTTCTTGTGTAATGTAGGGAGACAAAGAGTCCTCCAAAAGCAGAAGGGAGGCTATGTAACAGCCAAACAACACCAGTTGGGTAGAAAACAAAAACAAAATCAAAATCAAAAAACAAAAATGAGAGAAAGAGGAAAAAGATAAAAAAAATATATATATATATAAACAGACGAAAAAAATGCAGCACCAGCAAAAACAAGATTGAATATGGCCGTCTCTATTCACAAAAAAAAAAAAAAAAAGGGAAAGGAGGGTCAGAAGAAAAAGAGTAAAAAGAAAAGAAAAAATCTCTAGCTTAATATAAGTATGTCTTTAATGTCCTAACTCTCTTTCAGTCCCTTCTGCTCTCCTCTCCTTGTTGTTAAGTGCTGTGGAGTTGACTCTGACCCACATCGACCCCGTTTAGGGTTTCCAAGGAGCGGCTGGTGAGCTTGAACCATGGACCTTGCAGTTCCAAAGGGTTTGCAGTCTGGCGCATTAACCCACAGAGCTACTGCAGGACTCCTCTGCTACCCGTGGTAAAAAGCAACCCAAACGGGAAATACATCAGTGTCTCAGCTTGGGCTGAGTTTCTGTGTAGATTCTTGGCAGAGGAAACCACCCGTGGAGGGAGGTCCTTGGCCTCAGTGGGTGGGCCTGTGCCGGGGTGGCTGGCCTTGGCCAAGGTGGGCAGGCCTGGGTCTTGGGTGGGCCTGAGCCTCAGAGAATGGGCAGAGGGCTGGCCTAGGTCGAGGCAGTGGATGGCGGACATGGGGTAGTGGCTGCCGGCAGGTGGCATCTGTGTCTGATGAAGTCAAAAATGCCTCTCTCTGTCTCATTCTACCATGTTGTTAAGTGCTGTCGAGTCAGTTCCGACCCATAGTGACCCTGTACAGAGTTTCCGAGGATGTAAATCTTTACGGGAGTAGACAGCCTCATCTTTCTCCCGCGGAGCGGCTGGTAGTTTCGAACCGCTGACCTTAAGGTTTGCAGCCCAATTCGTAACCACTATGCTACCAGAGCTTGAATTGCCTGAAATCCACGCTGATATTGCTTATTATGGCGAGGAGCCCCATTTGGGAAGGGCTATGTCAGCTCCTGCAGCTTGGTCATTTATACTTCCTCTCCTCTGGAAGCATCCGCTTTCTGAACGGGCTTGCTCCAGCCCCCACACTCTAAGCTCTGCAGGGGGTGGAGGCAGTCACCAGAGTGGGAGCCGAGTGCAGCCATGTGAAAGCTCAAAATGCCTGTAATTCCTCAGCAATTTGATCTTTTAAAAAACCAAGTTCAGAATGTTGAAACATAAAGTCTTATGTTTGCTCAAAGGCTGTCTGTCTACTAGACGGGGGCCTCCTTTGTGTGATACCACCCCCCGTTTGCTACAGAGCCTTCCCTACCTGTGCTGCCTGGTCAGGGAAGCGCCGGAAGTCCCCAATCTCTGTAGACTTTTGTAGCATTAAAAATTTCATATCACTTCTGGTAAGGAACTTTGGTAGCATAATAGTTATATGTTGGCCTGGTACAGCCATTCTGCAGAAGAAAGATGAATCTTTTTAAAGACTTACAGCCTCAGAAACCCTATAGAGTTTTGTTATGAATTGGAACTGACTCCAAGGCACATCACCACCACCACCATCACCCCTGGTATGAATAACAATGTCAAGAAACTAAAGCAAAATTATGCTGGTGCTACCCTTCTAATGACTGTTCCCAGTGAAGAAAAGTCAGATTAATCATCCTATCTTTTTTTTTTAAGAACTCTCAAATGAAGGCACTTTCTGGACGGATACCAACAAGATCATGATGGAACACCCACTTTTGTGTCCTTCTGTCCAAGGCAAAACAAGCTATCATTATAATAATAAAACCCATCAACCAAAGAACAGACTTGTCTGAAATGGTGTTCAAGTGAATAATATGGGCTATTTTATTTTCCTTGCATCAGACTAGTCTTATTTCTCATCTTGATTTTTTCTCGGAAAAGTGATAGCTTAAGTGGTGTATCTGTGTGTATTCCTCAGGCAATCATAACCCATGCACTTTAGTGACTCATATTTTGAAAGGCATCAATTTTCTGTTTGTATTTAACAGGAGGATGCCTCTTTTCTTTAGTTTCTGACCTCTGTTTTTACCTATTGAAAAGTGATTTTTTTTTTTTTTTAACTGAAGTGATGTAGAACAGGTCATTTTTAGATTGTTGGACAGTGAAGATATAGCAGTAGGTCGTCGTTAGGCTAAGGTGCTTTTCTTAACTCTACACATTTAAAAAATAAACCTATTTGCAAACAAGACACAATAAAAAATATTCAGCAATATGTGCTCCAAGATACAAAAACTTTTCTTTTTTTCCTTTTATGTCACTAAATTATCATCAAGATTTCAATAACTATTTGAAAAAAAAAATGGCATTACTATGTTAATCTATAATTAAAGATTATTTTCCCTAGTGTATAAGGTCAGAAATATTTAATTACTAATCTTTTTCATGATGAAACAATTTAATATCCTGTGGTAGTGTAGTGGTTATGAATCGGGCTGCTAACCTCACAGTCAGCAGTTCAAAACGGTCAGCTGTTCCGCGGGAGTAAGACAAGGCTTTCTGCTCCCACAAAGATTTACAGCAGTGGAAACCCTGTAAAGGGTTGCTATGAGTCGGAACTGACTCCATGGCACATGATAACAACAACACCATTTCATGATATGAGGTCTTTCTCTCTTTTTCAGATATATGTGACATTTTTTAAAGTAACTTAAAAGCATTTCTATAAAACATTTTTGAAAATACTGAATATATTTTTAGAGAAAAAGGGAACTTTAAAGACAGATTTGCCTCAGAGTTCAAAGAAAAAGAGGTAGAGAGAGATAAAGTATTTCCTTGTTGGTACTTTCTTTTCCAATATGCACACACTCTCTTGCTTTTCTTCCTATACCTGGATCATCATCTTTTCCCTTTTAGTTAATTATTGATGACACTATAGGATAAACACTTGACTGCTAACTGCTAGGTTGGCAGTTAAAACCCACCAGTCATTCTGTGCCAATAAAGATTTGCCTCTCAGAAATCCTAAGGAGCAGTTCTATGTCCTATTGCATCTCTAACAGATGTAACTGACTTGATCACAGTGGCTTATTTAACATTTTAGAGAAACTAATATGGGCAATTGATTTTGCTATGTAGATTTCAACTTTTTGAAAAAATTTTATTCACATAGATTATAGGCTTTAATAAATGGTTCAAAAGAATTGGTCAACACTGAACCATTTCAAAACGTAGCATATGATCAATAACTGAGAGTTTTGAAGGAAGATGCCCAAGCTACACTGAAGGCATTGGAGGCAAACAAGGCCCCAAGAATCAATGGAAACTAAATTGAAATGTAACTATAAAAGGAATCTAAATAGTCTGTACCAAGAAATTTGGAAGACAGCTACCTCATGAACTGACTGGAAGGAATCCATATCTGTGCCCATTCCAAAGAGAAATGACCAAACAAAAAAATGGAAATCAAACAATATCATTAATATCGCATGCAAACAAAATTTTGTTGAAGATAATTCAAAAATGGAATGGTTACAAGAGTACATTGACAACCCATTCTTTGATTTAATTTTAATGCTTTAAAACACTGAGTTTTCATTCTTTATGTTTGGGGCACAGCCACATATATAACCGCACTGTGTATGTTTTAAAGGCATCATTGTTGTTGTTGTTAAGTGGCATTGAGTGAGTACCAACTCATACTGACCCTATGCACAACAGAACTAAACACATCCTGGTCCTAGGCCAAACTCACAATCATTGCCACGTATGTGCCAATCCATCTTATTGCAGGGGTGAGGGGAGTGTCTTCCTATTTTTCTCTGAGCCTACACTTTACCGAAGGAGCTCTGGTAGCATAGTGGTTAGAAATCGGGCTGCAAACCGCAAGATCAGCAGTTTTAAACTACCAGCTGTTCCATGGGAGAAAGACAAGGCTTTCTGGTCCCATAAAGATTTACAGCCTTGGAAACCCTGTACAGGGTCGTTATGAGTTGGAACCAACTCCACGGTACATAATTACCACCACTAAGAGGACTTAAACTACTTACTAATGATGGTCAAAAACTAAAGCATTCATAATGAATTACACCTTAGTGCAAAGAAAACAAAAAACATGCAAACTGAACTAGTAAATAGCAGCATAAAAAATGAAGAAAATGGAGGAAGGATTGAAGTTATTCATGATTTAATTTTACATGGATCCCAAATCAACAGAAGCAGCAGTCAAGATCAACAAGAACAAACTACAAAAATTAATTGTATTCATCTATACTCATAATGACAGCCCTGAAAAGGAAATTAGGAAAACAATATCATTTACAATAGTCACCCAAAAGATGAAATATCTAGGAATAAATGCAACCCCAGAAACAAAGGAACTATACAAATAAAACTACAAAACACTACTACAAGAAAAAAAGAGACTTACAAAAATGGAAGACTATAGCATTCTCCTGGATAGGAAGTCTTAATATTATGAGAATGTCAATACTACACAAAGCAATGACCACAGTAGTCATGTAGTAAATTTTGAAATCAGGATGTGAGAGGCTTTCAACTTTATTGTTTTTCTTAAGCAGTGCTTTGCTTTTCCTGGTCTCTTTCCTTTCCATATAAAGTTTATAATTGTTTTTTTCATCTCTATCAAGAATGGCATTGGAATCTGGATTGGAAATGTGTTATATGTGTAGATTGCTTTATATAGTGTTGACATTTTCAAATTTTACTATAAGGCTACAGTGGTCAAAACAGCCTGGTACTGGTATTATGAAAGACACAAAAATCAATGGAATAGAATCCAGAGAACCAGAAATTAACCCAACTATATACAGCCAACTGATGTTTGACAAAGGGCCAAAGTACATTGAATGTGAAGGAGATAGTCTCGTCAAGAGATGGTGCTGGCAGAACTGGAATTCAATATGCAAATATTGAAACGAGACCTTTCCCTCATGCCATATACAAAAACCAATGCAGCATGTATTAAAGACTTAAATGTGAATCCCAGAATCATAAAGGTCATCAATGAAAAAATAGGAACAAATTCAAGTGTTCTAATATAGGGCACACACAGAATAGCAAACATTTCTAAAATTACACAAACAAAAGAAGACAAAATACATGATTGGGACATACTAAAAATTAAAAACTTATGTGCATCAAAAGAATTCACTGACAGAATAAAAAGGGAGTTCACGGAATGGGAAAAATTTTTTGCAATAACATATCAGACAAGGGACTCATTACTAAAATCTAAAGGAAACTACAACACTGCTACAAGACAAAAGACCAATAACCCAATTAAAAAGCATGGACATGAACAGATACTTAATCAAGGAAGACATTTGGGCAGCCAACAAATATATAAAGAAATGTTCATGATCATTAGCCATTGTTGTTGTTATGTGCCATCAAGTTGGTACAGACCCATAGCAAGCATATGCACAGCAGAATGAGACACTGCCCAATCCTGGGCCAACCTCACTACTGTTGTCATACTTGAGTCCATCAATGCTACCACTTGGCCAATTCATCTCACTGACGGTCTTCCTTTTTCTCTGACCCTCCACCTTATAAAACATGATATCTTTCTACAGCAACAGGTCCCTCCTGACAAAATGTCTGAAGTATGAGAGATGAAGTTTGGCCATCTTGGCCTCCAAGGAGTACTCTGGCAGCACTTTTTCTAAAACGGATCTATTGGTTCTTTTGGCAGCCCATGGCACTTTCAATATTCTCCTCCAACACCATAACTCAAAAGCATCAATTCTTCTACGAT
>NW_006408891.1:1858310-1859749 GCF_000296735.1 Chrysochloris asiatica | reverse complement strand
CATTTGCTTTAGTATCTCTGTACTGGAGAGCAAGTTTCAGTGTCTCTTCTGACATCCATTTTGACCTTTTCCTTCTTTCTTGTCTTCTCAATGATTTTTTGCTTTCTTCATGTATGATGTTCTGGATGTCACCCACAACTCTTCTGGTCTTCGGTCTTCAGTGTTTAATGTATCATATTTGTTCTTCAGATAATCTCTAAATTCAGGCGGGATACATTCAGGGTAATATTTTGGCTCTCATGGGCTTGTTTTCATTTTCTTCAGCTTCAGTTTGAATTTGCATATGAGTAATTGATGGTATTTTCCACAATCTGCCCTTGGCCTTGTTTTCACTGATGATATTGAGCTCCTCCATCTTTTCTTTCCACAGATGTAGTCAATTTGATTTCTATGTGTTTCATCTGGTGATGTCTATGTGTATAGTTTTCTTTTATGCTGTCTAAAGAAGGTATTTGAAATGAACAAATCATTGATTTTGCATTCTTCAGCATCATTTCTATCTCCAAGGCCATATTTTCCAACTACTGATCCTTCCTCTTTGCTCCCAACCTTTGCATTCCAATCCACAGTAATGATCAATACATCTTGATTGCATGCTTGATCAATTTCAGATTGAAGAAATTGGTAGAATTCTTCTATTTCATCCTCACTGACTTTAGTGGTTGGTGCATAAATTTGAATAATAGTGGTATTAAATAAGGACCATCAAATCAGTTATGACACATAGTGACACTTTATAGGTTTCCTGTAGAGTGGCTGGTGAGTCCAGTGCTCATACTACAGCATCACACCATAGAATCCTTCAATATTTCAAATCAAGATTTGAATGTTTTCTTTCATTCCATCAGCTTGAGAAATATTGAATGTGTTCTTCCCTTTTGATTTTATTACTCCTGGACTTTGCACTTCTCATTATAAAACTTGACTGTATCTTCTCTAACTTCCCTTTGAAATGTTCTGTTCAGCTCTTTGACTTCCTCATTTCTTCCATTAGCTTTATCATTTCTTTGCTAGATAGCAAATTTCAAAGTCTCTTGTGACATCTATTTTATTCTTATCTTTCTTTCCTGTCTTTTGAGTTACCTTTTGCTTTCTGTATTATGTTCTTGGTTTCATTCCACAGCTCCTCTGGTCTTCATTTGTTAGTGTGTAATGCATGAAATCTGTTCTTGAAATGATCTCTAAATTCAGGAAGGACAGGTTCAGGGACCTATTTTGACTTTCCTGGATTTTAACATTTTCCTTTCAACTTCAGCCTGAACTTTCATATGAGCAATTAATAGTCTGTTCTATATCTGCCATTGGCCTTATTTTGGATGATGATTTTGAGCTTTTCTACTGTCTTTTCCCACAGATATATTCAATTTTACTCCTGTGTAATCCATCTGGTGAAGTCCATGTGCATAGTCACTTTTTATGTTGTTTAAAGGAGGTATTTT
>NW_006408891.1:1852467-1858066 GCF_000296735.1 Chrysochloris asiatica | reverse complement strand
CAATTAATGTGACCCCATTTGTCTTCCATTTGTTATTCACTACATATTAAACCATATGATTGTCTGATTCAAAATGGTCAATACTAGTTCATTTCAGCTCACTAATGCTTAGGATACCAATCTTTATGCATTCCATTTTATTTTTGACAACTTCTAGTTTTCCAAGAATAATTAATGCATTATAAGTTCTTATGTTTGCAGCTGTTTCTTTCATTTTGATTTGTGCCCAATGAAGCTTCTGAAAGCTTTACTGCATTTTTGCCATCACAGAGAACTCTACTTTGACGAGGCAGCTCTTCCCAAGTCATATTTTGAATTCCTTCCAATTTGAGGGGCTCATTCTCACACTAGATCTGACAATATCTTGGTGCTATTGATAATGTTTTCATCTTCTGGCACTAAAACTAAATATATTCTGCTGCTATTCATAAGATTTTCAATGGGTAAACATTCAGATGTAGTCTACCTCTCCTTCTTCATCTTTCTTAGTCTGGAAGCTTAGCTGAAACTTGTCCATCATGGGTGAACCTGCTAGAATTTAAAATATCAGTGACATAGCTTCCAGCATCATAGCAACATTCAATCCACTATAGCATGATAATACCATTGGGGCACCCATACTGATTTCAGTGGAACTTCCAGACAAAGAATATACTGGGAACAAGGAGTATCCCTTCTGAGGGATAAGCCATTAAAAATGATGGATAGTAAGTAGCATTGTTTGATACGAGGCCAGAAGATAAGTCCCTTCGGTTTGAAGGCACTCAAAATATAACTGAGGAAGAGCTGCCACTACAAGGTAGTGTTAGTCTTAATGATTTAGAAGTAGCAAAGTTTTGGGGACCTTTATTATCAAAGCAGACATTACTAAAAATAAGAAGAAACAGCTGCAAACATCCTTTAATAATCAAAATCTGGAATATATGAAACATGATTCTATGAAACGTTGATGCTATCAAATTGAAATAGAACACTTTAAGATCAATATCCTAGGCATAGTGAGCTTGAATGGATTGGTGTTGCCAATTTTTTAAGACCATGCTTTGCAAATAAAGGATGTCCTAAATCAGAAAGAACACCCCAGTGAGAAGGATTGATATGGTGGCTACAACAATGTCATCAAACATAACAATTGTGCGAATGGCAAAAGACCAGACTGTGTTTTCTTCTGTTGCGGATAGAGTCACTGTAAGTCAGAGTCTACTTGATGACATGTAACAACAATAACAATAATCCATAAAGCATTTTTTGGATATTTTTTCCTAGACTGTTTTAGTCTGAAATCTCCACTGAAACATTTCTACTATGGACGACCCTACTCATATTTGAAATAATAGGGGCATGTTATTGTTAGGGGCTGTTGAGGTTGTAACCTTATACAACCTTATACAAAGCCAAAACAAAGCAAAACAAAAAAACCACTGCCTGGTCCTGGACCAACCTTACAATTGTTGCTACCCTTGAGCTTGTTACTACTGCCACTGTGCCAAATCCTTTTAGGTAGAGCCTACCTCTTTTTCACTGACCCTACACTATGTAAACCTTGATGTCCTTCACTAGGTATTGGTGTTCCCTGATAATATATCTGAAGAGATTAAGTCTGGCTATTCTGGATGCTAACGAGCATTGGGGCTATACTTCTTCCAACACGGATTTGTTTGTTCTTTTGGCTACCCATGGCACTTTAAATATTCTCCTCTAACACCATAACTGAAATGCATCAATTCTTCTACAGTCTTCATTATTCACTGTCCAACTTTCACATGCATATAAAGTTATTGAAAATATCATGATTGGGTCAGGTACACCTTAATCCTAAAACTGACATCTTTACACTTGAGAACTTTAAAGTGGTCTTGTGCAGCAGATTTACCTAATTAATTATGTTGTTTGATTTCTTGACCACTGCTTCCATGAGTGTTGATGGTTGATACAAACACAATGAAGTCTTTGACAACTTCAATCTTTTCTCCACCTATATGGATGTTATTGGTCCAGTGGTTAGGATTTTTGTTTTCTTTAAATTGAGATGCAACCCATAATGAAGACTGTCATATTTGATCTTCATCAGTAAGTGTTTTAAGTCATTTTTGCTTTCAGCAAGCAAGGTTGTATCATCTACATATCACAGGTTGTTAATGAGTCTTCCTCCAACCCTGAGACTGTGTGTGTTTTTTTCCATGTAATTTACCTACTTTAATTATTTTCTCAGGAAATGGAGTTAATAAGTATGGCAAAAGAATAAAACTATGGCACACACTTTTTCTAATTTTAAAAAATTTTAAAAGTCCTCTGTCACTGTACTACTGCAGCCATTTTAAAATAACTTTTAGCAAAATTTTACCTGCATGCAATATTAATGATACTGTCTGATGATTTCTGCATTCCATTGGGTCACTTCTCTTTGGAATGGGCAAAAATATGGATCTCTTCCAATCAGTTGTCCAGGTAGCCGTCTTCCAAATTTCTTGGCATAGATGAGTGAATGCCTTCAGTGCCACATAAGTCCGTTAAATCATTTCTATTTGTATTCCATCAATTACTAGGCCTTTTCTTTGCCAATGCCTTCAGTGCACCCAGGACTTCTTTAGTATTGTTGGCACTCAATCATATGCTACCTCTTCAAATGGCTGAACATCAACCATTTTTTTTTTGGTATAGTGACTCTGTGTATTCCTTCCATCTTCTTTTGACGCTTTATGCACCATTCAATATTTTGTACTTAGAATCACTTAATATTGCATAGCTTTAAGCATTATTTTGAAACACACAAGTATTAGTAAATGACAGATAGGTACTTGTTATCAATAACAGCCTTATTTTATACCATGTTGCTGTTGTTGTTAATTACCATTAAGTTGAGTCTAACTCACAGTGAGCCTGTACAGGGTTTCTGAGCAGCCACTGGTGATTTGACCCACTAAACCTGTGGTCTAGCAGTCCATTTCTTATCCTATAGCACTGCAACAGGGCTCAGTATTATTAATATATGTTTTTAAATTATGCATGTATTTGTCCAGATCTCTCAAAAGTTATAAACGTTCAAAAATTAAACGTTAACGTTATTGAATAGTAAATGAAAGAAATTCAAAGTTCATAGAAAAAAACGTTTGTTTTTTAATTTTTTGTGAAATTTTTGAAGCTCCCTTTTATACTAGCTTGTTCATTTTCTTTTCTTTTCATTCTCCTTCTACTTCTTATGGCAACTTAGTACTGACTATGATAAAGAATATAAAATCTAAAATTATATTTAATCTCATAAAAAGTTATTATTCTTTGATTGCATTTGTCAAATATAAAACCTTTCCCTAAACTATATTGAAAGTAGAAAATGAATTTAGCTTAAAGTTTAATAAAAGTAATCTGGAAAGATACTTTGCCCTAAGTCCATTCCCACTCATTGTGTCTCTATGTAGGGTTTCTGAGACTTTAAATATTTTATGGGGCAAACAGCCTCACCCTTTCCCATGGAACAGATCATGGATTTGAACAGCTGACATGTGACTAGAATTCCAGAATCTAGAGCACAGGGCTCAGATTTTTTTGTCAGAAAAAAAACCTCTCAATGTCACGAAAAAAATTACAAAAGGAATTGGCAGGCAACTGCTTTAAAGGGATCATGTTAGAAGGTCCTGGGTATTGTGGGGAAATGTGGAAAAACTCAAACTGAAAACATAAATCAAAGATCAGGCTTGCTGATCAGGTAGACACTGGTAGAATCCTCAGATTATGACCCTTGGCCACCTTAAAGTCTGAAAATGAACTCATCTCTTTGGTTGTTGGAATATTCATGTGGCAATGCAAGATAATGTTCTAGGCCATAAGGTTGGTTTGAACCACAAAGTCAGAGGTTCAAACTCACCTGTCTCTCCTAAGAAACCCTAGACATGTTCGCTATGAAATATTGGATAGCACTTAAGAACAACAACAATCAATAATTATCTAAGAAGGACAGCAACACAAGTGAGGTACACACACCATGGAATTGTTAACCATTCAATATCAAAAGGGCAATATTTACCTAAGGACAAAATTAAGAATGGTGGGGAAAGAAGAAGTAATGAAAACAAGAAGCAAAGTGTAAAAGTGGGATAAGTGATGTTGCATTAAGGGGATTGCAATAGAAATGAAATGAAATGCAAGATTTATTGACTATAAAGCAACTGATGATCTGCTCTGTAAACCTTCATGCAATTCACACTAAAAATGCTTTTTAAAAAATAGGAGTTGGTATATTGTGTGTGTATATTTTTATAAAATTTGCATTTAAAAAATAGGCCTAATTATCCTCTATCTTTACTTTTTCTATTTTACCAGCTTAATAAATTTTGTCATAGTACAAAATGTATGTAATAGTCATTTGAAAGTCAAATTACTTCTTTTTCTAGGATAAAATTAGTTGTGAAATACAAACTGGTAGATTAATACTTTAAGTGGAAAACCAATACCATTAACCTTATATAAAGTAACATAATAAATAAATATTGAGAGAGAAAACAATATCATTTAGTTCCAGCTAGCTGCTCTTGCTGAGTAAAAGTTCTTAACTAGAAGTCCACATTCTCATTGTTTTAAAACAGATATGCAAAGGTGTAAGAGAGATACTAAAGACATACTAACACCAAGCTTAAATTTTTCCCCTGACAAAAGCAGAAATAGTTCATGAAAAATAACTTTCTTTATACAAAGAGATTTCAAAAGTTCATAGAAATGTGAAATGAAAAGATAATGTAATTTTCCAATGAATTATTTGAATCTAAGTTCTATTAAGATAGAATGTAAGACAAACCAAATTAAAAGGAATTAGAGTCAAATTCAGAAAAATTATGTTTAATTTTATTTTAACATTTTTTGCGTGTGAATTTAGGGAAGGTTTACAGACAAGAACAACAATTTTACATTCAAGAAATCATACACTTTGTTTTATCTCAATGATTTCAATCCCTTCTACGCACCAACAATTATCCTGCTTAGTCTCTGCCGTTCCTATTCCCATTTCACCCATGAGGCAGCAGCCAAGAAATCAAGTGACATACTGCATTAGGCAAATCTGTTACACAAGAGATTTAAAACTCCTTTAAAGTGTTAAAGAACAAGGATGTCAGTTTGAGAATTAACGTGCACCTGAACCAAGCCATGGTATTTTCAACAGCTTCATATGCCTGTGAAAGTTGGCCAATGAATATGGAAGACCATCAAAGAATTGATGCATTTCAGATATAACATAGGAGAAGTATATTAAAAGTACCATGGAGTGCCAGAAAAACAAATTTGTGTTGGAAGAAGTACAGCCAGAATGTTCCTTAAAAGCCAGGATGGCAAACTTTGTCTCTTATACTTCAGATGTATTTTCAGGCAGGACCAGTCCCTTGAGATGGACATTTTGCTTAGTAAAGTGGAGGGTCAGCAAAAAAACAGTAAAATCGCCAACAAGATGGATTGACACAGTAGTAGCAACAATGGGCTCTGGCTTAACAGTTATTGTGAGGATGGCATAGGACTGGGCTTGCTGCTTTCTAGAAATCTCTCAAGTTAATCTGAATTTTCTCCTCTTTTATTCACTGTTACATTATTTAGATTTTTTTTTTGTATGATGTTT
>NW_006408891.1:1842799-1852304 GCF_000296735.1 Chrysochloris asiatica | reverse complement strand
TGTTGAAATGAATCAAGGAAAAACTAAACTGAAAATGTTATGTGATTGTGTGTGGAGATCGGCAAGATGACTCTTAGGCTGGCTGATTCTCTGGAAGGACTTACAAGATTCAGCTAAGAAATTGTATGTCTAAAAGGAAAAGGTTCATGGGCTAAAGTCCAAGAGAAAACAAGGCCCCAGCTTCCAAAGTATACTAAGAGTAGAGTCATATAAATTGCATTTTGTTCTTAAAACAGCAAGTTGTGACAACATACGTAAAATATTGTCAACCAGGGAAGCTCACTTGACCTTAAAAGATGAATCTAATGATTAAGCACTTAACTACTATAACTACTAGCCCAAGGTTGGTGGTATAAGCACACACAGAGGCACCTTGAAAGACAGGCCTGATAATCTACTGTTAGTATGTCAGAGTCTAAATAACCCACAGTGCCACACCAGGACTCCAAAATTGCTCTGAAGCAGTTCTATTATACACACATGGGTTGTCCTGAGTCAGCACGAACTCAAAGGCACCTAACGGCAACAAGTCAGTAGCTTCCACCTGGCATGAACCTAAATTCCAGACTCCCAGAAGCAATGCAGGTATTCAGAATTTACCATGTTTGTATAAATAGTATAGACACAGCCAGTCACTTTAATCTGTTAATGGTAATGAGATTTCTTAAGAAATTCACATTCTCAGATGCCAGTCAAGTCATCTTGGCAACTGAATCTTTCCAAAGCATAACATCAGGCCTGCTATGTTCTGTTTTCTTTACAATGGCATTTTTACTCTGCATTCATTTTTATGAATAATAAATACCATAGAAGAATTGATGCATGTTGTTAGAGAAGAACATTAAAAGTACCATAGTCTGTCAGAAGAACAAACAAATCTGTGTTGAAAAAAATACAGCCAGAATATCCCTTGGAGAAGAGGATGGAAAGACTTAGTCTTTCATACTTTAGATATATTATCAGGAGAGACAAGTCCCTGGAGATAGACATCATGCTTTGTAAAGTGGAAGATCAGAAAAGTGTGTCAGACACCTCAAGGAGATAGGTTGACATAAAACAGTGGCCACAGCAACAGGCTCAAGCATAACAACAGTTGTGAGGTGGTGCAGGACCAGCCAGTGCCCGTCTGTTGTACATAGGTTCACTGAGTCAGAAGCGACTCAATAACGCCTATCAATAACAATTCATTTTTAAGCTTGTATATTTAGTATCACCACATATTTTTGCAATATGTCTAAATTAGACCAAATTTGTATGAAGCTCACCTAACCAGAAGCTGATATAAAGTGTTGCAAACAAGTACACTGAAAACATTAATACTACTTTGTATTTGTTTTCTATCTTAAAATTTTATACGTGTTTAATTTGTCTCTAGTTTTTAATTTCCAACCACTAGGTAACTCTGATCTCAATAAGAAACCCTTAGATGTTCTTCTGAAACTCTTTTTGTTGCAACTAAGTGTGCTTAATTAAAAATGTTGCTGCCATCTCTGCTGCAGTAAAGTGATACAACAGAATCTCATGTGGAATCAAAGAAATATTCAACAGAGGAAATGTGTAAGATTATCTCTAAGATTGTTGTTGTTAGGTGCCATTGAGTTGGTACTAACTCATAGGGACCCTTTGCACAACAGAATGAAACACTGCCCGAGCATGGGCCAACTTCACAATCGTTGCCATGCTTGAGCCCATTGATGCTGCCACTTTGCCAATCCATCTCACTGGGGGTCTTCCTCTATTTCTCTGACCTTACCAAACGTGATATCCTTCTCCAGAGACTGGTCCTTCCTAACAATATGTCCGAAGTATGAGAGACGAAATTTGGCCATCCTGGTCTCCAAGGAGTACTTTGGCTGCACCTCTTCCAACATAGACCTGTTGGTTCTTTTGGCAGCCCATGGCGCTTTCAATATTCTCCTCCAACATCATAACTCAAAAGCATTAATTCTTCTATGGTCTTCCTTAGTTACTGTCCAGTTTTTGCATGCATATGAGATTATTGAAAATGCCATGGCTTGGGTCAGGTGCACTTTAGTTCTCAGGCTGACATCTTTGCTCTTCAACAAAACACTTTAAAAAGGTCTTGTAGAGCAGATTTGATTTCCTGACTGCTGCTTCCATGAGTGTTGATAGTTGATCCAAGAAGAATAAAGTTCTTGACAACTTCAATCCATTCTCCATTGAAAAGAATGTTGTTTATTGGTCCAGTGGTGAGGATTTTTGTTTTCTTTACACTGAGATGCAATCCATACCGAAGACTGTGCTCTTGGATCCTCATCAGTAAATATTTTAAGTACTCTTCACTTTCAGCAAGCAAAGGTTGTATCATCTGCATATCACAGGTTGTTAAAGAGTCTTCTTCCAATCCTGATGCCACATTATTCTTCATATAACTCAGCTTCTCAGATTACTGGCTCAGCATATAGTTGAATAAGTATGGTGAACGAACACAACCCTGTTGCACACCTTTCTTAATTTTAAACCATTCAGTGTCCCCATGTTCTTTTTGAACATGCTTCTTGGTCCATGTACATATTCCTCATGAGCACAATTAAGTGTTCAGGAATACTTATACCTTGCAATGTTGTCCATAGCTTGCCATGATCCACACAATCAAAAACATTTGTGTAGTCAATAAAGTACAGGTAAACATCTTTCTGATATTCTCTGCTTTCAACCAAGATCCATCAGACATCAGCAATGACATCCTCATTCCACGGCCTCTTCTGAATCTGGTTTGAACCTCTGGAAGTTCTCTGTCAGTGTATGCTTGCAGCCCTTTCTGTATTATCTTTAGTAAAATTTTACTCGCATGGGATATCAAAGCTATTGTCCAATGATTTCTGCATTGGTCACCTCTCTTTGGAATGGGCACAAATATGGATTTATTCCAATCATTTGGCCAGATAGTTGTCTTCCAAATTTCTTGGCATAGATGAATGAGTGCCTCCTGTGATGCCTGAGATTAAATTTAGAAAATAAATCATTCATAGAAATTGTTTCAAAAAATCATATAATAATAAAATCCCTTTGTGAATGGCAAACACTTTGTAAAATCTAATCTGCAATAGATGGACAAAAGTTCTAGCTATATTGAAGATTAAGGTCTTACTCAAATACTTATTTGCCTCAATCAAAGCAGGTTATTTTTTAACTAATTGAAGGTGGCACATATTAGTCAGAATTACATCAAAGCTACTATTTGTAGAACTGTGGGTTAATGAACTGGAGTGCAAAGTCAGTTTGAGCCACAAGTTCAGAGATTCAAGTTCACCAGCCACTCCTCAGAAAGCCTATATATGGTCACTATGGGTTGGAACCAACTTGATGGCACTTAATGACAACAATATATTATATTATATTCTTCTATTTCAAATGAAATTATTATAAATGTATTTGGAAAAATGAAGCATATGTCTTTATCTGAAGGAAAATTCATATGATGAGATTATTTGTCTCTATTTTGTGTGTAATAAATCTGAATTTTGCTTTCTGTGTGTCCAAAACTTTAGTATGAACCTAGCTTATATAATTGGTGCAAAATGTTTAACTTATGCATTACTATACAGCACAAAGTGCTGTCTGTAAGATTTCAGATTCTATTTGTGGAAAACAGAATGTCTCAATTTCCTTCACTTAAAAAATCCATTTGTTATCCTTTTTTCATGAAATGCATCATAATAAAAAGCTTCCATTATTGCTTAGGAAAGTGAAAATAAAAGAAAAAGAAGAAACAAAGAGAAATGGAGCATAAATAAATGGATCAGGACCTTTGGAAAATTAAGTTCACAAAAAGGTTTCATGGTATGTAATTTATTCATGGCTCCTTTTGAATTAAGTAAGCAGAAGCTGTCTACCCATTTAGTTGTGGTAGTCATACCCTAAAATGCATCAGATTATATCCATAAATGTTATTCATTGCTGTTCAGCCACAAAGTTATCTCTCTAAAAAAAACTCCATGCATCATGAGGCCATCAAATAGAAAGATTTGTCTGAGGTCAGTCTAATTCAAGTATTGGTTTTCTATTGCTGGCATTCACTGGATCCTCAGGATTCATCAATGTGACCTTAATCTGGCCTATGCCATTTATTTTATGTTTTTGCTTGTTTAGAATACATGAGAGAAGAAAAATCAGAATAATTATTTGATTACACAGACAGAGCAAAATATTTCATGAGATACATTATGAACGAGACTAAACTTCCATTTATATTTTGTGAGTTTATTATATATCATTGTTATATTTTTGAAACAGCATACAATCTAATGGCATTGCCAGACTTTAGATACAGTATGAGTATCCCTATTATATAAATAAAATAGTTCATTTGTATAACATTGTAAAGTGTTTCCAGATATGCAATTTGATTTTAGTCCTTGCAGTTACCCTTTGAAGAAAGATTTGTATACCTAAAGTTTAGCTTAGGAGATAAAATTTTGATCATATTCTAAGTTAATAACTTACCAGTTGCTGCCAGCTTTAATTTATGGTGACTCTATGAGTGTCAGAGTAGAAGCTTGTTCCATAACAAATTTCTTTTCTTTCTTTTTTTTTAAATTTTGAATGGCAAACTACACAACCAAATATACAATTATTCAGTAAGTTCTACATGCACAATTCAATGACATTGGTTACAGACAACATTATTTCTGTCTATATTACTTCACCCATATTAAGGTAAATTTTTTGCTATCTAAACTTCTCATCTGTGAGAGAAAAATTGTCACATCTGTGATAATTAACAATTGTCAATTTGAGTTCATACAGATAATTCTTTATAAGAGTACAATGCTCAAGGCAAACATTCTTCATTAATTGAGCTAAAATTTTGTTTAGTTTTGCTATGGCTTTTTGGGACAATTTCAGTTAAAGGATTATTTCCGGACAATAGATTCAGGAGTTTCCCCAATCTTAAAATATCTGATTAATCTGATTTCCATATGAATTTGAAGATATTCTATACTTTTATTTATGATCAGGACCCATTTCTCTTCATAGGGTTTTCAATGGCTGATTTTTGAGAAACAGATCACCAGATCTTTCTTTCAAGTATGTCTGGTTGGACTTGACTTTCTACTTTCGGTTAACAACTGAGAACATTAGCATTTGGTACCACACTAGTTGGTAGCTTATTTTTGACATTGTTATGTGCCACCAAGTCAATTCAGACTCACAGCAACCATACATATATAGAGTTTCCAAGGAGCAGCTGGTGGGTTTGAACTGCCTTACTTGTGACTAGCAGTCCAGTGCTTACTCTATAGTTCCACACCAGGTGGTAGTGGTGGTGTGCCATGGAGTCAGTTTTGAATCATAGAGATCCTGGATATCTGCTCCCTTAGAGGGAGCAGAAAGCCTCGTCTTTCTCCCGTGGAATGGCTGGCAGTTTTGAACTGCTGAGATTAGAAGCCCAAACTGTAATCACTGCACAACCATAGCTCCTTCCCACACCAAGTTGTTGTTGTTGTTGTTAAGTGCCATGGAGTCGGTTCCGACCCATAGTGACCCTGAACAGGGTTTCCAAGGCTGTAAATCTTTAGGGGAGCAGAAAGCCTCCTCTTTCTCCCACAGAGCAGCTGGTAGTTTCGAACTGCTGACCTTGCGGTTTGCAGCCCGATTCGTAACCACTATGCTACCAGAGCTAGTGGACCAGAATTAATGCAAGGCATATAAGTTCCCATCTATGTTTGTTTCTATTTCATTACAATTGTCACTTCTCTCTGACTCTTACAGTGTGATTGAACATAGGACAGAAATTGGAGAAATGGATAAGACAAGTAACTGAAAATTTGTCATTAAGTGATTTTAAATTAATGCAGTTGTGTCCAGTCTGCAGAAGAGCTAAGAGCTAGCAGCATCCCTAAGGCAGAAAAGGGGAGTCTTAGTTAAAAAGCAGTAAGAGATGAGCTGGAATAGTAATAAAGGTTCTAATTAAAGAGAAAAACACTAGTAGGAACTAATGAAACCTAGAGACACAATGCCCTAGATCACTCAATGAAAGCTTGACGCTATGCATGTTGTTGTTGTTGTTGTTAGGTGCCATCGAGTCAGCACCGACTCATAGCGACCTTATGCACAACAGAATGAAACAATACCTGATCCTGGGCCAACCACACTACTGTTGCCATACTTGAGTCCATTGATGATGCCTCCTGGCCAATCCATCTCATTGGGGGTCTTCCTCTTTTTTCTGACCCTCCATCTTACTAAACATGATATCCTTCTCTAGCGACTGTTCCCTCCTGACTATATGTCCAAAGTATGGGAGATGAATTTTGGCCAATTTGGCCTCTAAGGAGCACTCTGGCTGCACTTCTTCCAAAACAAATCTATTGGTTCTTTTGGCAGCCCATGGCACTTTTAGTACTCTCCTCCAACACCATAATTCAAAGGAATCAATTCTTCCAAGGTCTTCCTTATTCACTGTCCAGCTTTCGCATGCATATGAGATTATTGAAAATACCATGGCTTGGGTCAGGTGCACCTTAGTCCTCAAGCTCACATCTTTGCTCTTCAACACTTGAAAAAGTTCCTGTGCAGTAGATTTGCCTAATGCAATATGTCTTCTGATCTCTTGACTACTGCTTCCATGAGTGTTGATAGTTGATGCAAGAAGAATGAAGTCCCTGACAACTTCAACCTTTTCTCCATTAATAAGAATGTTGTTTATTGGTCCAGTGGTAAGGATTTTTGTTTTCTTGACATTGAAATGTAATCCATACCGAAAGCTGTGCTCTTTGATCTTCATCAGTAAATGTTTTAAGTCCTCTTCATTTTAGCAAGCGAGGTTGTATCATCTGCATATTGCAAGTTGTTAATGAGTCTTCCTCTAATGCTAATGCCATGTTTTTCTTCATAGGCCCCAGCTTCTCAGATTATTTGCTCAGCATACATGTTGAATAAGTATGGTGAAAGAACACAACCTTGTTGCACATCTTTCTTAATATTAAAACATTAAGTGTTCCCATGTTCTGTTCAAACAGTTGATTTTTGGTCCAGGTACAGATTCCTCATGAGTACAATTAAATATTCTGGAATATTCATACTTCGCAATGTTGTCTATGGCTTGTCATGATTCACACAATCGATAGACTTTGCATAGTCAATAAAGCACAGGTAAACATCTTTCTGATATTCTATGATTTCAGCCAAGATCCATTGGACATCAACAATGATATCTCTCATTCCACTGCCTCTTCTGAATCCAGCTTGAACCTCTGGAAGTTCACTGTCAATGTATGATTGTAGCCATTTCTCTATTATCTTCAGCAAAACTTTACTCTCATAAGATATCAAAGAGATTGTCCAATGATTTCGGCATTTCATTGGGTCACCTCTCTTTGGAATGGGCACAAATATGGATTTTTTCCAATCAGTTGGCCAGATAGTTGTCTTCCAAATTTCTTGGCAGAGATGAGTGAGTTCCTTCTGTGCTGCCTCACTTTCTTAAAGATTTCAATTTTTATTCCTTCAATTCCTTGTGTCTTGTTCTTTGTCAATTCCTACAATGCACCTTGAACTTCCTCCCTGAGTATCATTGGTTCTTGATCATGTTACTTCTTGAAACAGTTGGACATTAACCATTTCCTTTTGGTATAGGGACTCTGTGTATTCCTTCCATCTTCTCTTAATTCTGTCTGCATCATTTCAGTAATTTTCCCAGAGAATCTTTCAATAACAAAAGTCGAGGCTTGAATTTTCTCTTCAGTTCTCCCAGCTTTAGAAATGCTGAGCATGTTCTTCCTTTTTGGTTTTCTGATTCCAGATCTTTGCACATTTTGTTGTAATATTTGGCTTTATCTTCTCGAGCTGATCTTTGAAATTTTCTGTTCAGCTCTTGTGCCTCCTCATTTCTTCCATTTGCTTTAGCATCTCTACGCTGGAGAGCAAGTTTCAGAGTCTCTTCTGACATCCATTTTGATCTTTTCCTTCTTTCTTGTCTTCTTAATGACTTTTTGCTCTCCTCAGGTATGTTGTTCTAGATGTGATCCCACAATTCTTCTGGTCTTTGGTCTTTAATGTTTACTGTATCAAATCTGTTCTTTACATGATCACTAAATTTAGGTGGGATATATTCAAGGTCATATTTTGGCTATCGTGGACTTGTTTTCATTTTCTTCAGCTTCAGTTTGAATTTGCATATGAGTAATTAATGGTCTGTTCCACATTCTGCCCCTGGCCTTGTTTTCACTGATGATATGGAGCTTTTCCGTTTTCTCTTTCCACAGATGTAGCCAATTTGATTTCTTTGTATTCCATCTGGTGAGGTCCATGTGTATAGTCATTTGTTATGCTGTCTAAAGAAGGTATTTGAAATGAACAAATTATTGGTTTTGCACAATTCTATCATGCATTCTCTAGCATCATTTCTATCACCAATGCCATATTTTCCAACTACTGATCCTTCCTCTTTGCTCCCAACCTTTGCATTCCCATCACCAGTAATGAGCAATACATCCTGATTGCTTGTTTGATCAATTTCAGATTGAAGAAGTTGGTAGAATTCTTCTATTTCTTCCTCACTGGCTTTAGTGGTGACAGCTCTTCCCTGAATGTTTGGGAGAATTCACCAGTGAAGCCATCTGGGCCTGGACTTTTTTTAGATGGGAGTCTTTTGATTAGAGAATGAAAAAGAAGGAATTCGAGAAGTGAAGCCATGCTGAGGATACAAGTCTCCATTAACCTTGAATATTCTACTTACTTGGATAGTTTAAATCATTTGACCAGTTGTTTTGTGCATATGTTACTGTCTGTTCAGTAAGGACAATCTAAATAATATCCATGGAGAGATAGAACCTAAATGCAAATTTGAAAACCTCACTCTCAACACATGGAAAAATATTGAAGGGATTGATTCACCAGCAATATTATGTCCTTTATTCTCTTGCTATTATTTCCTCTTCTGATGTGGACTAGGATTACCAACATTTCAGAAATCAAAATATTTTGTTCTCATTTAAAACTTCCTCTACACTATCCCAAAAGGTATTAAGAACATGTTTTAAAGCAAAATTACAATTTATGTCCACTGTAGGGCATTGGATAAGAGAAATGGGGGTGAAACTGATTAAGAATATTAGAGAATTCATGGAAATAAATGGTGATATTTTGAAGTATCTTCCTTTAACTACTTGTCTTAATTTCAAGAGGTAGAATAAATAATTCATGCTGTTTCTCATACATTTTTCTCACTTTAATTTCTATGTGAACATTTATCGCAAGTTTTAGAGAAATTGGACTTTGTTAAGATTTCATTAAGAAAGTGTTAAATTTGAGGTACGTCACAAAACTTTAGTGCATATCAACAGAAAATTCTCTCATAAAAATGTGTGTGTATATATATATGTATATATACATACACACATTTTACATATATATACAAAGATCTGGTAGAGTAGTGGTTATGAATTAGGCTGCTAACATCAAGGTTGGCAGTTCGAAACTACCAGCTGTTCCATGGGAGAAAGATGAGGCTTTCTGCTCCCGTAAAGATTTGCAGCCG
>NW_006408891.1:1839084-1841574 GCF_000296735.1 Chrysochloris asiatica | reverse complement strand
TTCCCTCTGCGAAAAGGAACCAGACAAGGATGCCCTTTATCACCACTCCTATTATATATTGTGCTGGATATTTTAGCCAGAGCTATACAAGAGTCCTGGTGTGGTGCTGTGGGTTAATGCTACAGATTGCAAAGTCAGTTTGAACTGCAAGGTTGGTGGTTCAAGATCACCAGTCACTCCTTGGAAACCCTCTAAAGGGTCACTATGGGTTGGAACTGACTCGATGGTATTTAATAACAACAACAACATACGGCATGACAGAGAAATTAAAGGCATCCAAATTGGCAAAGAGGAAGTAAAACTCTCCTTATTTGCAGACAATATGATCCTATATATAGAAAATCCCAAAGACTCAGTAAAAAAACTACAAGACCTCATCCAAAGATTCAGCAAAGTGGCAGGGTATAAGATTAACATACAAAAATCAGTTGGATTTCTCTATAGCAACAACGATGGCAATGAAAAGGACATTAGGAAAGCAATACCATTTACAACAGACACACAAAAGATAAAATATTTAGGACTAAACATAACCAGAGGAAAAAAAAAGACTTATACAAAGAAAATTACAAAACACTACTACAAGAAACCAAGAGACCTACAGAAGTGGAAGAACATATCATGTTCCTGGATAAGAAGATTCAACATGGTGAAAATGTCAGTACTGCCCAAAGCAATTTGCACATACAATGCAATCCCAATCCAGATTCCTACAACATCCTTCAAAGACATGAGAATGATAATTTCTAACTTTATACGGAAAGGAAAAAGACCCAGGATAAGCAAAGCCCTGCTTAAAAAGAAGAACAAGGTTGGAGGTCTTGCACTCCCTGATTTCAAAATTCACTACATGGCCACAGTGGTCAAAACAGCCTGGTATTAGTACAATGAAAGACACATTGATCAATGGAACACAATAGAGAATACAGAAATTAACCCAACCACAAACAGCCAACTGATTTTCTACAAAGTGCCTAAACATATTGCATGGGGAGGAGACAGTCTCTTTAACAAATGGTGCTGACAGAATTGGAAAGTGATATGTAAAAGACTGAAACAAGACCTTTGCCTTATGCCCTATAAAAAAATGAACTCAGCATGGATTAAAGATCTAAATTGGAATCCCCAAATTATGAAGGTCATCAATGAAAAAATATGGACAAATGTGAGGGCACTAATTCAGGACATATACAGACTACCAAACATTTTGAAAAGTACTCAAACAAAAATAGACAAAATAGATGAGTGGGACATACTAAAAATTTAAAACTTATGTGCATCCAAAGACTTCACCAAAAGAGTAAAAAGGGAACCCACAGAATGAGAACAATTTTTTGCAAGGACACATCAGATAAAGGACTCATTTCTAAAATACATAGGAAACTACAACACCTCTATAAGAAAAAGACAAATAACCCAATTTAAAAATGGGTACAGGAAATGAACAGACACTTCAGCAAGGAGGAGATCCGGGCAGTCAGCAAACATATGAAGAAATGTTCACGATCACTAGCCATCAGAGAAATGCAAATCAAAACAACAATGAGATATCATCTCACACTAGCAGTAACAGCAAACATCAAAAGATCAGAGGACAACAAATGCTGTCGAGGATGCGGAAAAACTGGGACCCTCCTACAATGTTGGTGGGAATGCAAAATGATCCAACCATTCTGGAAAGCATTATGGCACTTCCTGAGAAGGTTGGAAATAGAAATACCATGGTGTTGTTGTTGTCAGGTGCCATCGAGTTGGAACTGAATCATAACGACCCCATGCACAGCAGAACGAAACAATGTCCAATCCTGGGCCAACCTCACCACCGCTGCCACACTTGACACCATCAATGATGCCACCTGGCCAATCCATCTCATTGGGGGTCTTCCTCTTTTTCTCTGACCCTCCATCTTACCCAGCATGACATCCTTCTCCAGTGACTGTTTCCTCCAGACAACATGTCCAAAGTATGAGAGACGAAGTTTAGCCATCTTGGCCTTCAAGGAGCACTCTGGCTGCACTTCTTCCAAAACAGATTTACTGGTTCTTTTGGCAGCCCATGCCATTTTTAGTATTCTCCTCCAACACCATATTTCAAAGGCATCAATTCTTCCAAGGTCTTCCTTATTCACTTTCCAGCTTTCACATGCATATGAAGTTATTGAAAATACCATGGCATGGGTCAGGCGCACCTTATTCCTCAAGGTGACATCCTTTGCTCTTCAACACTTTAAAAAGTTCCTGTGCAGTAGATTTGCCTAGTGCAATGCATCATCTGAGCTCTTGACTTCTGCTTCCGCAAATGTTGATAGTTGATCCAAGAAGAATGAAGTCCTTGACAACTTCAATCTTTTCTCCATTAATAAGAACGTTGTTTATTAGTCCAGTGGTGAGGATTTTTGTTTTTTTGACATTGAGATGCAACCCATACCGAAGGGTGTGTTTTTTGATCTTCATCAGTAAATGTTTCAAGTCCTCTTCACTTTCAGCAAG
>NW_006408891.1:1829171-1838244 GCF_000296735.1 Chrysochloris asiatica | reverse complement strand
TATGCTACCTTGAAGAACAACAAGGAAGCTGCAAGCCAGCACATAACATGGATGAACCTTGAGGACATAATGCTGAGTGAAATTAGTCTGTCACAAAAGGAGAAATACTGCATAAGAACATTATTGTAAAACACTAAGAAAAACAACCCACCCCAAAAGTGGTGGGGGATCTATATATATATATAACTGATGATCACAGGTATGTATGGGATGAGAGGGGGTAATGGAGGGAGGGAAAGAAAGAGCACAGGGTAGGGAATAGACACAGGAAACCCTGGGAGTGGGGACTGGGAGGGTGGGGGTGGCTGATAATACACAGGAAGGGGAAGGAGAAAAAGAAGAACAAGGTGGACAGGAGAATGGTTGGGCAGGTTCACAAGCGCTAGGTGGGACAGAGGTAAATAATGAGGTATGCACAACCCTGGAATAACAGGACTTCAGTATGCAGGGATTGAGGCATGGCTTAAAATGGGGAAAAGAGGGGACTAATGTTAGGATGCTTGGCTCTCTTTTGAATCTTGGTCTCCCTTACCTACCATTGTGAAATAGACACTTGAGGGAGGATGGGGGGCAGCCAGAAACATCATGACAGAAAACATGTGGGCCCATATCCAGCCTATAACTAATTGGGATACCTTGGGGCTGGGGCTAGAAACTTCCCAGACCCAAAATGATGGGGGGACTATGATGGCATGGACACATGGAGTGGCTGAGGACATGGGAATCAGGAAGGGAAAGGGACTGTTTGCTGACAGCCGGGGGGGAGCGGGGTGGGCCTGTGGGGTATATCTTTTGGTTATTTGATGATGCACAGAGGGGATATTAATCATTGCAATGAAATGAAATACAATAGGATGAATGTGAAGCTAAAGTGGGACAGAGGCAAATAATGATGTATGCAAAAACATAGAACAATATGGCTCTGGGATACAGAGATTGAGACATGGTTTGAATGGGGAAATAATGTTAAGATGCTTGGCTTTCTGTTGAATCTTGGTTTCTCTGGCATACCACTATAAAATAGACACTCCAGGGGAAAGAAAGGAATAGCCAGAAATACCACCATAGAAAGCTTGTAAGCCCGTCTTCTGCCTATAACTGATTGGAATACCTAAAATGAGTATACAACATGCCCAGTAAAGGAAGCTTCCTTCAGAGCTTCTGCATTACATAAGACCATAGGTGGAATCCTGAACAGCATCCAGAATCTTCTGAGGGGAAAGGTCCACTTGAAAGGACAAGCAGACCAGCCTGGAGTGGCCAGAAGAACAGAATATACTTCAAGAAAGAAAAGACTGACAGGAAAAATACAAAACAATATAGCAGGCCGACTGATTACTGCAAGAACAAACAAGTGGCTAGCCGAGGAGACATCAAGGCAAGTCGTTGGGTCGCCCTTAGGGCAAACCCCCTTCTAAGACTTATGCTCAATGGTAATGCATGCTCTGATTTGTGACCACCTTTGTCACTGATAATAGGAAGTGAGGGAAAAACAGCAATGAAGCTGTGAGCTAAGCCCTACAATGCTCAGTAGACTACTGTGAACCCGGTTGGAGACCTGGTTGGCCAGCAGTGTGCCAAGATCAGAAACTCTTGGACCCAGAGTCAGCAACATAGCCACAGAGGACTAGATGGAGAGTGAAACGTCCAGCTTATAAGAGAAGAGGGCACATGCATAAGTATACCCACACTTGCAGATAATACCTACTTGACCTGGCTTCAATGGCTGGATGATCAGAACTCAAACAGAAGAAGAAAGAAGAGGGAAAACAGAATGATCTGATATAATTTGTTGAATTTGACATACACCTATGGAAGCAGTAGCTCAAAAGAGGGAACAAATCTTCACAGTGAGGATCATTCCCACCTCCTCCGCACACGGAGAGAACAGTGATGGACAACTTGGACATTGGCTACCCCGAATAGGGGGGGCTACAGAGGCAAGAAGTGACTGGCTTTCAAGCTTTCAAGAGGGAACCTAGATCCAGAGGGCATGGAGTAACCTAGAATCTCCATTGAGTAGTATCCATTCCTCCTAGTCAGGGCTGATGAAAGGAGATGCAGATAGGTCTCTTGCAATATAATAGTGAATAATTGTTATCAGGACTGATTGTAAGGGCTCGAAATGTAAAGGTAGATGTTTTGGGGCAAAGGGATGGGAGTGATTAACCTTGCAGTCTAAGAGTGGAGGTCCCTGGGACCATCAAAGGAGAAGAGTGGAGAACGGAACCCTACCCAGAGAAGCAGTGATGCCAGGGATGGAAGCAGAGATGATGAGGTGGGGAGATGGGAGTGGCTGGGGACTTTGGACCAGGAGAGGGAGAGGAGCTGTATGTGGACAACGGGAGGGCAGGGGGCAAGCTGGAGGGTATACCCTTTGGTTGATAGATGATGCATGGAAGGTATTGTAACCATGGCAAGGAAACAAGGAAACGATATACAACATGATCAATGTGAAGCTGATGCCCTCCCATGTAAACTATCACATAATTCACAAAAAAGCATTTAAAAAAAAAAAAAGGAGTGGCAATACTAATCTCTGAGAATATAAACTTTAATGCAAAAACTGGCATAATAGATAAAGACATACATTATCTTATTATTAAAGGGTCAATTGAATAAGGTAACATATCCATATTAAATATCTACACTTCCAAGAAAAAGCTCCAAAAAATATACAGCACACTCTAACAGATTTGAAAAAAGAAATAGACAAATCTACAATAATAATGGAGGATTTTAATACACCACTTTCAAAAATGAATAGAACAACCAGAAAGAAACTCGACAAAAACTCAGAGGAACTCAGCAACACAGTCAGCCAACTTCACCTCATAGATGTGTACAGAGCATTCAACTCAACAACAGTACAATACATGTTCTTTTCTAGTGCACATGGAACATTCTCCAGAAATGACCATGTTTTAGGCCACAAAACTAGCCTCCAACACCATAACTCAAATGCATAGATTCTTCCATGGTATTCCTTATTGACTCTTCAACTTTAGCATGCATAAGAGGTTATTGAAAATACCATGGCTTGGGTAATGCACACCTTAGTCCTCAAACTGACGGCTTTGCTCTTCAACACTTTAAACAACTGTACAGCAGATTTGCCTAATGCAATGTTGTTGTTGTTGTTAAGTGCCGTCGAGTCGGTTCCGACCCATAGCGACCCTGTACAGGGTTTCCGAGGGTGTAAATCTTTACGGGAGTAGAAAGCCTCATCTTTCTCCCGCGGAGCAGCTGGTAGTTTCGAACCGCTGACATTAAGGTTCGCAGCCCGATTCGTAACCACTACGCTACCAATGCAATACGTCATTTGATTTCTTGACTGCTGCTTCCACGAGTGTTGATGGTTGATCCAAGCAAAATGAAGTCTTTGACAACATCAATCTTTTCCTCATTTATATGGAGACCTTTTGTTTGTCCAGTAGTGAGGATTTTTGGGTTTTTTGTTTTTGTTTTTTTTTCTCACTGAGATGCAGCCCATACTGAGGTCTATGGTCTTTGATCTTCATCAGTAAGTATTTTAAGTCCTCTTCTCTTTCAGCAAAAAAGGTTGCATCATGTGTTGTTTGTTAATGAGTCTTCCTCCAATCCTGATACCACATTTTTCTTCATATAATCCAGTTTCTCAGATTATTTGCTCAGTATACAGATTGAATAAATGTAGTGAAAGAATACAATCCTGGTGCACAATTTCCTAATTTTAAATATTCTTTCTTCTCCTGTTCTATTCAAAGAGCTGCCTCTTGGTCTATGCACAGGTTCCTCATGAGCAAAATGAACTTATTCCTCAGAAAGCTGTCCATTGCTTGTCATAATCCTCACAATCAAAAACCTTTGCGTAGCCAATAAACCACAGGGAAACATCTTTTTTGGTTTCTCTGCTTTTAGCCAAGATCCTTCTGATGGAAGCCTTGTTACATGCCTCTTCTGAATCTTGCTTGAACCTCTGGAAGTTCTCTGTCAATTTTTGGTTGTAGCAATTTTTGTAGTATCTTTAGTAAAAACTATACTTACATGGGATATCAGTGATATTGTTTGATAATTTCTGTATTTGTTGGGTCAATTCTCTTTGGAATGGACACAAATGTGGGTCTCTTTGACTCAGTTAGCCTGGTAGTTGTCTTCCAAATTTCTTGGCATAGATGAGTGAGTGCCTCAAGTGGCACATCAGTTTGTTAAAATATTTCAATGTGTATTCCATCTGTTCCTGGTGCCTTCTTCTTTGCCAATGCCATCAATGCCCTTTGTACTTCTTCCACAGGATAATTGGCTCTTCATCATATGTGACCACTTGAAATGACTGAACATTGGCCATTTCCTTTTGGTTCAGTGACTCTGTGTACTCCTTCCATTTTCTTTTGGAACTTTCTGCATGATTCAGTATTTTGCCAGAAGTTGAGGGTCTAATTTCTCTTCAACACCCTCAGCTTTAGAATTGATGAGTGTTTCTTCCTTTTTGTTTACTTACTCCAGGTCTTTGTATGTTTCATTATATTTGGCTTTGTCTTCTTGAGCTGAACTTTGAAATTTTCTGCTCAACCCTTGTATCTCCTTACTATTTTGTACACTTGACAGCTAGTTTCAGAGTCTCTTCTGACATCCATTTTGGTCTTTTCTTTCTTTCTTGTCTTCTTAATAACCTTTTGCTTTCTTCCTTTATGATGTTTGTGATGTCATCCCACAACTATTCTGGTTTTGGGTCTTTAGTGTCTAATGTATCAAATCTGTCCTTCAGATGATCTCTAAATTCAGGTGGAATAAATTTGCAGTCAAATTTGGCTCTCATGTATTTGCTTTAATTTTCTTAGCTTCAATCTGAATTTACATATGAGCAATCAATAGTCTCTACAGTCGGCCTCTGAGCTTGTTTGCCCTTATGAAGCTTTTCCATCAGATATAGTCAATTTGATATCTGTGTATACCATCTGGTGATATCAATGTGTATAGTCATTTTTTATGTTGCTTAAAAAAGGTATTTGCAATTCTATCATCCAAATTCCAGCATCATTTCTATCACTGAGGCTTTGTTTCCAACTACTGATCCTTCCAATTTGTTTCCAACCTGCGCATTCCAGTCTCAAATAATTATCAGTACATCATAATTGCATGTTTGATCAATTTCAAACTGAAAAATTTGGTAGAATTCTTCAATCTCATCTTCACTGCCTCCAGTGGTTGGTACAGAATCTTAAATAATAATTTTAATTGATCTTCCTGGTAGGCATATGAATAACATCTTATCACAGGAAGTATTATACTTCAAGACAGATCTTGATACCTACTTTTTGTTGATTAATGCAATGCCATATTCCTCAATCTATAATTCCCAGCATAGGTAACCATGACATTGGCAGATTCAAAATACCAACATTTAAGCTCACTAATGCCTCGGATGTTGTTGTTAAGTACCTTGGAGTCGTTTCCGACTCATAGTGACCCTGCACAGGGTTTCCGAGGCTGTAAATCTTTACGGGAGCGGAAAGCCTCATCTTTCTACCGCGGAACAGCTGGTAGTTTCGAACTGCCGACCTTGAGATTCGTAGCCCAATTCGTAACCACTACGCTACCAGAGCTCCTTAGCAGCGTAGTGGTTACGAATCGGGCTGCGAACCTCAGAGTCGGCAGTTCGAAACTACCAGCTGTTCCGCGGGAGAAAGATGAGGCTTTCCGCTCCCGTAAAGCTTTACAGCCTTGGAAACGCTGTACAGGGTCGCTATGGGTTGAAATCGATTCGACAGCACTTAACAATGCCTAGGATATCAATGTTTACGCATTATATATCATTTTTGACAATTTATAATTTTTCTGATAAGAAATGGATGTTTACAACTGTTTTTCTTCATTTTGAATTGTGACGCATCAGCAAATGTAGGTTCCCAAAGCCTTAATCCATTTTCGTCATCATTGTCAACTCTATTTTTAAATTTATCCCTTCCCCAATTGTATTTTGAGTGTCTTTCAACTTGAGGGGCTTATTTTCCTGCACTGTATCTGATAATATTCTGGTGTTCCTCAGAGTATTTCAATATTCAATATTCTGGACACAGTGTTCCACTGTTACTCATATACTTTTTAGTGACTAAATATCCAGAAGTAGTCTAACTATTCTTATTATTCTGCTTTGTCTGGAAGCTAAACTGAAATCTGTCCACTGTTGGTGACCCTATTAGTATTTAAAATACTCATGGCATTACTTTCTAGCATCAGAGCAACATGCAAGCCACCACAGTACAACAAACTGACAGACAAATAGTTGTAGAACAGCATAATCAACTTCTTTTATTTATGATGTCAGACCAGCCATATGATTTTATGATAAAATGTTATTTAATCTTTCATTGGAATCAACTGGACAGCACTTAACAACAACAACAATATCATGTTTGAATTTTAAGTGTGTTTTACTTATCATATAAGATGTTTAATTTTATATGATACTTCATTCAAAAAACTGCCTTAAGAAATGGAACAATTTCTCTTAGGCAATATATACATATTTTTAAAAAAAGAATTAATTCACAAAGGACTTTGTAGCAAGCACTAGTCACAGTTCATTTGGGCTCATAACAATCTAAGTTTATTCCAAATACAAATATGTACAGAGATATTATGAGATTAGTCCCCACCAACCATTTCAAGAGATGGTATATGATCAAGAGCCTATGATACTGAAGGAAGAAGTCCAAGGTGCATTGAAGGAATTGGCAAAGAACAAGGCATCAGAAATTGATGGAATAAAAATTGAAATATTTCAAGAAAGTGATGCAACACTAGAGGCACTCACTCATCTATGTCAAGAAATTTAGAAGAAAACTATCTGGCCAACTGATTGGAAGAGATCCATATTTATGCCTATTCCAAAGAGAGGTGACCTAATGGAATGTGCAAATCATTGGACAATCTCTTCGATATCCCATAAGAGTAATGTTTTTCTAAAGGTAATACAGAAACGGCTGCAAACATACATTGACAGAGAACTTCCAGAGGTTCAAGCAGGATTCAGAAGAGGCCATGGAATGAGGGATATCACTGCTGCTGTCCAATGGATCTTGGCTGAAAGCAGAGAATATCAGAAAGATGTTTACCTGTGCTTTATTGATTACACAAAGGCTCTTGATTGTGTGGGTCATGACAAGCTAGGGACAATATTGCAAAGTATGAGTATTCCAGAACACTTAATTGTGTTCATGAGGAATCTATACATGGACCAAGAGGCAGTTGTTTTAACAGAACATGGGAACACTGGATGGATTAAAAATAAGAAAGGTGTACAACAGGGTTGTATTCTTTCATACATGCCATAATTATTCAACCTGTATGCTGAGCAAATAATCTGAGAAGCTGGGTTATATGAAGAGAAATGTGGCTTCAGGATTGGAGGAAGACTCATTAGCAACCTGCTATATGCAGTTGATACAACCTTGCTTACTGAAAGTGAAGAGGATTTAAAATATGAAGATCAAAGAGCACAGCCTTTGGTATGGATTGCATCTCAATGGAAAGAAAACAAAAATTATCACCACTGGACCAATAAACAATATTCTTATCAACTGAGAAAACATTGACGTTGTCAAGGACTTCATCTTCTTGGATCAACTATCAACACTTACAGAGGTAGCAGTCAAGAAATCAAATGACGTAATGCATTAGAAAAATCTGCTTCACAAAACCATTTTTAAAGTGTTGAAGAGTAAAGATGTCAGCTTGAGGACTAATGTGCGCCTGACCCAAGCCATAGTATTTTCAGTAACCTCATATGCATGCAAAAGCTGGACAGTGAATAAAGAAGACTACAGAAAAATTGATGCTTTTGAGTTACGGTGTTGGAGGAGAATATTGAAAGTGCCATGGGCTGCCAAAAGAACCAACAGATCTTTGTTAGAAGAAGTGCAGCCAGAGTGCTCCTTGGAAGCCAATATGGCCAACCTTCATCTCTCATACTTCAGACATATTGTCAAGAGGGACTAGTTGCTGGAGAAGGATATCATGTTTCATAAGGTGGAGGGTCAGAGACAAAGACGAAGACCCCAGCAAGATGGGTTGGCCAAGTGGCAGCATCAGTAGGCTCAAGCATTGCAACAATAGTGATATTGGCCAAGGATAGGGTAGTGTTTCCTTCTGCTGTGCATAAGGTCACTATGAGTCGTCACCGTCTTTATGGCATCTAACAACAATAAAAATAGTTGCGCTTTTGTTTCTATTATTTTTTTATCTGATATTGTTTGAGTACGGTTTCCTACTGACTTCAAAGGCCAACATCTTTATTTACTTGCTCATATGATGCAACAGGTTATTTGATTGTCTTCCTCTTTATTCACTCAACATCTTTGGCAATATAGCCAGTATGGTCAGTTTAACTCAACACTTTACACATAGCCTTTTCTTTTTTTTTAATGATTTATTGTGAATTATGTGATAGTTTACACAGAAGAACATTAGCTTTAAATTCATTCTGTCATATATCATTTCATTGCCATAGTTACAATCTCCTCCATCATGCATCATCAACCAACCAAAAGGTATACCCTGCAAGCCTGCCCCCACGGTCGTCAGCACACAGTCCCTCTCCTCTCTGGGTCTAAAGTCCCTAGCTGCTCCAACTCCATGCCATGGTCTCTGCCTCTATCTCTGCCATCACTGTTTCTCTGGGTAGGGTCCCATTCTCTGCTCTTCTCCCTTGATGGTCCCAAGGATTCCGCTCCTAGACTGCAAAGTCAATCACTCCTTCCTTTTGCCAAAAAAATGTCTACCTTTACATTTCCAATCCTCACAAGCAGTCCTGATAACAATTATTCACTATTGCATCCCAAGAGACCTATTCACATTTCCTTTCATCAGCCCTGCCCAGACAGATTGGATACTACTCAGTGGAGATTCTGCCTTCCTCCACACCCTCTTGATCTAGGCTCCCTCTTGAAAGCTTGTAAGCCAGTCACTTCTTGCCTTTGTAGCCCCCCTCCCCATTTTGGGTAGCTAATGTCCAAGTTGTCCATCCTTGTCTACTCTTTGTATGGAGGGGGTAGAAATGATTCTCGCTGTAAAAGTTTGTTCCCTCTTTTGA
>NW_006408891.1:1817945-1828024 GCF_000296735.1 Chrysochloris asiatica | reverse complement strand
AGTATGGGTTCTTTTTCTTAGTCTTTTACAGTAGTGGTCCTATGCAGTATTTCTCCTTTTGTGACTGACTAATTTCACTCAACAAAATGTCCTCAAGGTTCCTCCATGTTACGTGGTGGCTTGCAGCTTCCTTGTTATTCTTCAGGGTAGCATGGTATTCCATTGTGTGTATGTACCACAATTTGTTTATCCATTCTACAGTTGATGGGCACATTGGCTGTCTCCATCTCTTTGCTATTCTAAACAGTGCTTCTGTGAACATTGTTGTGCACATATCTTCTCGTATTATGGCTCGTATTTCTTGTGGGTAAACACCAAGTAGAGGAATTGCTGGATCATAAAGTACCTCTATTCGCAACCTTCTGATGAAGTGCCAAATTGCTTTCCAGAAAGGTTGGAACATTTTGCAGTCCCACCAGCAATGCAGGAGGTTCTCAGGCTCTCCACATCCCTGCCAGCATTTATTGTCCTCTAGTTTTTTTTTGTTTTGTTTTTTTTTTAATCTTTGCTGTTATTGCCAATGTGAGATGATATCTCATTGTTGCATCTCTCTAATGGCTAGTGATTGTGAACATTTCTTCATGTTTGTTGGCTGCCCAGATCTCTTCCTTGGTGAAGTGTCTTTTAATGTCCTGTGTCCATTTTTAATTGGGTATTTGTCTTTTTCTTGTAGAGGTATTGTAGTTTCTATATATTTTAGAAATGAGTTCCGTATCTGATTTGTCATTGCAAAAGACGTTTTCCCATTCTGTGGGTTCCGTTTTTACTCTTCTGGTGAAGTCTTTTGAAACACATAAGTTTTTAATTTTTAGTATGTCCCACTCATCTATTTTGTCTGTTTTTGTTTGTGCACTTTTCAAAGTGTGTGGTAGTCTGTATATGCCCTGAATTAGCACCCTCACATTTGTCCCTATTTTTTCATTGATGGCCTTCATAATTCTGGATTTCACATTTAGTTCTTTAATTTATGCTGAGTTGGTTTTTGTATAAGGTGTGAGGTGAAGGTCTTGTTTTAATCTTTTGCATATCGTTTTCCAGTTCTGTCAGCATCATCTGTTAAAGAGATGTGATATATTTAGGTACTTTGTCAAAAATCAGTTGGCTGTATGTTGATGGGTTAATTTCTGGATTCTAGATTCTGTTCCATTGATCAATGTATATTTCATTGTACCAGTACCAAGCAGTTTTGACCACTATAGCCGTGTAATAAATTTTGAAGTCAGTCAGTGAGAGGTTTCCAACCTTATTCAGATGACTTTTCTGCATCAATCGAAATGATCATGTGGTTCCCTTCTTTTTTCTTATCTTTGCTGGATTACTTTGGTGGATTACATTACTGGTTTTTCTAATGTTGAACTATCCTTGCATCCCTGATATGAATCCCAATTGATCATAACATATTATCTTTTTGATATGCTGGTAGATTCTGTTGGCTAGGATTTTGTTGAGAATTTTTGCATCTATGTTCATGAGGGATATTGGTCTATAATTTTCTTTCATAGTGACGTCTTTCCCTGGTTTTGGTATGAGTGTTATGCTTGCTTCATACACTGTATTAGGAAGTTTTCCATCATCCTCTTTATTCTGGAATAATTTGGTATTTGTTCTTGCCTGGATTTTCTTGTTTTATACAAGATTGTAGCTTGGCTATATGACAGCAGTCACTATCTCTTCTTGGGTAATATAGGGAGAGAAAAAGTTCCCCAAAGGTAGAATGGGGAACATAAAACAGCAACAGCAAAAAACAAAAAACCCAACAAAAACAACAAAAACTAGGCTGGGTACTCTAGTCTATAATTGCAGAAAAAGGAGGAGAGGGGGGAAGAGAAGAAAAAAAAAAATCTGTAGCCTAATATGAGTATTACTCTAATGTTCTCTTTCAGATTCTTGCCTTCAAAGCTGTCTGAAAGATTTCAAGATGCCACTGTTGGCTGTTATGCTGTAGCTCAGGATTTGATTTAATTTTCAGCCTGTTTTGTTTTTAAACTCTAGTTCCCTCTCCACATCCCTTGTTCTGGCTTTTCCCTATTAAAAAAAAAAAAACAAAACAAAAAACAAAAAACCAACAACAACACACACAAAAAAAGTTCAGTGCCAGCTCTAGGGCTGAGAGTATTTGTGCGCATGCGTGGCAGAAGAACCCACCCGTGGTGAGAGTGGGGGTTGTTCACTCACCAGGCATCCCCTCTAGTCACCAGAATGGAGATGTGCAAACAGTGCAGGGCCAATGAACAGATACCAAAAAAAAAGAAAATCAGAACAAAGCAAAACTGACAAAGTGTATTGTCCACCTTTGTTCTGAATTTCCTGCAGCATTTTTCTGTGGTGTGTCTGCTCCCCCACTTGGTCTTGCCATTGAGTCTTGCCCAAGTTGTTGGCTCCAGGCTGCCAAACCTGACAGATACAAAAGTACACGATTTCTTACTTTTGCTACAAGTTCCACTAGCTATAAGCCTTCAAACCTTTTAAATAGTCCTATCAATGTGGTTCTGAGTTTTGGAACTCTGCCCTGAATCTTCTTTGCCTGGTATTCTGTGGTATTGATGATGGCGAACCTCACTGCACCTCCAACCTAGCCCCTGCCTCTCTCCACATACTCTTTTAATTTCTGTGTTTCTCTCTTACCTTAGAAAAACAAAAATCTAAAAATATTCGTAACCTATAAACAATTCTCACTCGAAATGCTCAAATAAGCTGAATTTTCATCTTTTCAGACTACAAAGATCATTGAATTAACATTGTGACTATTGACTTCCAAAATATTAAACTGTACTACATGAAGCTGACATTTTAATGTCAGAAATGGGTGCAGGTTGGTAATTTCATATGGCTCAAAACAATATTATAGTGTATTGGAGCAGTGCAGAGGTATAGAATGGAAAATATGAAGAACAGAATGTCCCAGGTTCTTGAATAAATAAGAAGTTCAAAGAGGCCGAAGTGAAGGGGAAAACATCTTAATTTTATACATTTGTTAGAATGGCCATAAATAGGCATTAAGAGATGGCCATAAATAGGCTTTAAGACTTATGGTGGATTATATAGTTTAATTTCATCAGATAGAATTGTGGAAAACTCATTTTACTTAGAATATTCATTCAGATTTTCTGAACAAAAACTGGTAAGTCTGGCCAAGGCTTTTTTAGATAATAAAAAATATGATAATAAAAGAAACCTATTCAAATTAATTCAGATAAAGCTTTATTATACACCATTATTGTATTTTGATGTAAAGTGCCATTGAGTTGGTTCTGATTCATAGCAATTCTATGTAGGTTTTCAAAGGATCAACTATTAGTATTGAACTGTCAACCTCAAAGTTAGCAGTCCATTGCTTATCCTACAGTGCCACACCATGATGTGATATGCAACATACCTTTAAAAAAAATCAAATACAAAGTACTTTTGGGTCTTATGGAAATTAGATAAAATATGTCTCTATTATATCTTAGCTCATATTTGTTATTGCAATGTAATCATGTGGCCTGGGTTCAAACTCCAATTTACTTTCTTCTTAGCTGTTAGATCAAAAGTTAAGTCACTTAACCTAATTTCTGCCTCAGTTCTCTCATCTTATATAGAGTTAATGTAATGAAATAGATATATAGAGTTAATGTAATGAATAAGTGATACAAGTATTTGTAAAGTGTCTATATAACATCTGAGTTTAAAAATAATATTATTATTATTTTCATGGGCTTTCCCATTTTGCTTCTTTTTTTATATTGTTTCTGTGGACTAGATTACATTTCAGTGACTAGATCCAATTGTGCTTGTGATTCCTGACTTTGATTTGTGTTTGTGTTCCTGAAATGGTTTGTGTTTGACAAGAGATGGCATTGGTGGCTGTTGAGCCTTAATTATATAGCAGGGCAAGTGATCATAGATAGGAAATGAATGGTATACCAGTAAATGAACCATAAGAAAAGTAATGAGGTCAAAAATGAGATACAATTTAATAGAAATATGCATGTTGTTGTTAAGTGCCTTTGAGTCGGTTCCGACCCATAGCGACCCTGTACAGGGTTTCCGAGGGTGTAAATCCTTACGGGAGTAGAAAGCCTCATCTTTCTCCCGCAGAGCGGCTGGTAGTTTCGAACCACTGACCTTAAGGTTCGCAGCCCGATTCGTAACCACTACGCTACCAGAGCTCCTTGGATAGTTTAGTCTAAAGAAAGTGGTGATGATAACTGTAGCTTCATTAATACTCTAGGATGGTTCAAAAAGGTTTGGGCATTTTTCACAATAACCAAAATGTGGAAATGACCCAAATTTTCATCAATAAATGAATGGACAAACAAAATATAGTATATATGTATAATGGAATATTTTCAGCAGTATAGAGAAAGTTTTGATATATGAATGAACTTTGAAAACATTATGTTGAGTGAAATAAGTCACATAAAATATTCCATATTATATGATCCCAATTATAAGAAATATTTGTCTCAGTCTGGAAATTCCAATGAAACCTGTCCACCATGGTTGACCCTGCTATTATTAAAAATACCAGTGTCATAGCTCCCAGAATCACAGCAGTGTGTTAGTCATCATAACAGAACAAACTGACAGACAAAGAAGAAGAAGAGGACTATTTCTGAATAGTTAGCCACTGAAAAACTTATGAATAGCAGC
The DNA here is from genome assembly GCF_000296735.1 of Chrysochloris asiatica. Taxonomy (NCBI): domain Eukaryota; kingdom Metazoa; phylum Chordata; class Mammalia; order Afrosoricida; family Chrysochloridae; genus Chrysochloris; species Chrysochloris asiatica. Next base: position 1,823,389 of record NW_006408891.1, on the reverse strand, counting down.
AGAACATTGTCAAATATAATTCTGGAAGATGAATCCCTCAGGTGGGAAGGCACTCAAAATATGGTTAAGGAAGAACTGCCGCCTCAAAGCAAAGCTTTCTAGACCTTTATTTCTTATGGACCACAACTCAAAAGGAGAAAAATGGCTGCAAACATTCATTAATATTCATGATATATCATGTACAAAGAATGAATCTAGGAAAATTGGAATTTTTTCAAAAATGAAATGCAACACATAAAAATTGATATCCTAAACATTAGTAAGCTCAAATGGACTGGTCTTTGGTCATTTTGAGTCTGACAATTATAATGCTTACTATGCAGAGAATGACAAATTAGAGTGGAATGAAATTGAATTCAACATTAAAAATAACATTTCAAGATCTATCTGTAAGTACAAAACTGTGATCAGATAATATCCATATGCCTACAAAAAAACAAAACAAAACAGTTAAACCACTATTTTTCAAATTTATACACTAACCACTAAAGCCAAAGATGATGAAATTGAAGAATTCCAACAACTTATTCAGTCTGAAAGTGATCAAACCTGCAATTAAGATGTGCTGATAATTACTGGTTATTGGAATGTAAAAGTTTGAAATAAAGAAGAAGGATCAGTATTTGCAAATTATGCCTTTGATGATAGATATTATATTGGAGATCACATTATAGAATTTTTCAAGACCATTGAGTTATTCATTAGAAATACCTTTTGAGACAGCATAAAAAGCAGCTGTAATCTGTACTAGAAGATGTATAGGCAGAGTGCTCCTTGGAAGCCAGGATGGTCAGACTTTGTCTCTTATACTTCAGACATATTGTCAGGAGGGACTAATCACTGGAGAAGTCACTTTTGTAAAGTGGAGGGTCAGAGAAAAAGAGGAAGACCCCCAGCGAGATGGACTGGCACAGTAGCATTGATGGGCTCAAACGTAGCAATGATTGTGAGGTTGGCTGAGGACCAGGCAGTGTTTCATTCTGTTTTGCATAGGGTCGCTATGTATTGATACTGACTTGATGGCACCTAACCACAATAACAACAACAAAACATAATTCCAAGAAAAACTAAGACTCATAGTGTATCTATGTCATTAGCAAAGACTTACAATTCTTTACCTCAGTAACATTTTTGTAAGGTACCTTTGAGTCAGTTCCGACTAGCAGGGATCCTTTGTGCAACAGAACCAAACACTTCTGGTCCTGCACTGTTCTCGGAAACATTGCTAGGTTTGAGCCCACTGTTGTAATCACTGAGCCAATCATCTATTTGAGGGTCTTGCTTTCTTTTTTTTTTTCACTGACCTTCTACTTTACCTAGCACCATGTCCTTTTCAAGGACTGGTGCCTCCTTATAACAAGTCCAAAGTGAGACGGGGTCTTGATATCCTCATTTCTAAGGAGCATTTTGTACATTTTGTACTTCTTTTTTCTGCTAGCCCATGGTGTCTTCAATATTCTTCATCAGCACCATAACTCAAATTCATGCATTCTTCATCAACTTTCCTTATTCACTGTCCAGTTCTTGCATGTATATTGTAATCACTAGCTTAGATGATTTTAAATACCTTAGTCAGCTTCATCTTCTTCCTCAAAGTGATGTATTTACTTTTTTCACACTTTAAAACGATCTTTTGCAGTAGATTTTTCCAACACAATGGTCATTTGATTTTTTAACTGTAGTTTCCAAGAGCACTGATTATGGACAAGTAAAATGAAATCCTTGGCAACTTCAATATTTTCTCTGTTTATCCTGATGCTGCTTATAGACTAAATTACATTATGAATTAAATGTTATCATTTGTAAAAAAAAAGAAAAAAGCAGCTGTACACACAGACTGGGAATGTGGTGGCTCTATATGATAAGCACTAGAATGAGAGCCACAAGATAAGTGGTTCTAACTCATTAGCCACTCTGTGGGAGAAGCACAAGGCTTTCTGCTCCAGAAAAGATGTACATCCTCAGAAATACTATACAGGGTATTTATGGGTGGGAAATTACTTGTTGTTACTTAATAATAGGAACAACATACACACATGTACTTCACCAAATGGAAAACATAGGAATTTAATTGGCTACATCTGTGGGAAAAGATAATGGAAAACTCAATGCATCAGCCAAAACAAGTCCAGTGGCACACTGTGAAATAGATCATCAATTGTTAATATGGATAATCACACTGAAATGGATGGAATTAAACAATAAAACAAGTCCACAGGAGCCAAAATATGACCTTGGAAATATCTCACCTGATTTTAAAGACCATGTAAAGAGCAGATTTATTAGATACTAATGATGAAAGACAAGAATGATATAAATGACAAATTAACAAGTTTAACAGAAATTTTTAAAGAGCAGCTTGAGAAAATAAAATCAAGTATTATGATGACATGCGCAAAGACACAGAGTTAGTTAAAAAAAAAAAAAAAAAAAAAAAAAAAACCAGGAAGAACACACTCAACATTTCTCAAAAGGAACGAATTGAAGAAAAATTCAAGATTCAAGTCTTGTCTTGCAATATTGAAATATTTTTGGCCATATGGCCAAAATACTAAAAAATGTAGAAAATATCCAAAGAAGATGGAAGGAATTCATAGAGTCACTGTACCAAGAAGAAATAGTCAATGTTTAACCATTTCAAAAGATAGCATATAATCAAGAACTGATACTACTGAAGAAAGAAGTCCAAGTTGCCTTGAAGTCATTGGTAAAAAGCAAGTCTCCAAGAACTGATGAAACACAAATTGAAATCTTTCAACGAATTGATTCAGCATTGAAAGCAGTCACTCTCCTATGCCAAGAAATTTGAAAAAGAGCTACAGAGTCAACCAATTGGAAGAGATCTATATTTATGTCCATTCCAAAGAGAGATCGCCCAGCAGAATACATAGATCACCAAGCAGTATCATTAATATCACATGCACATAAAATTTTTCTAACGATACAAAAAAGTTACAACAGTATATTCTCAGGAAACTGCCAGAAATTCAAGTCAGCTTTAGAAGAGGACATGAAACTAGGAGTATTATTGCTGACCTCAGATGATCCTTAACTGACAGGAGAGAATACCAGAAAGATGTTTGGTGGTTGTGTGCCACCAAGATGGTTTCCAATTCATAGTGACCCTTTATATGGTTTTCAAGGCTGCAAATCTTCATGGAAACAAAATGCTGGTAGATTTGAATTCTCACTTTGCAGTTAGAAGTCCAGCACATAATCCACTACACTACCAGGAATCCTTAGGAAGATGTCTACTTGTGCAAAGACTTTTGACTGTGTGGATCATGACACGCCGAGGATAACATTGCAAAGAATATGTAATCCAGAAAACTTAATTGTTATCATGAAGAACCTCTTTGTAGACAAAGAGGCAATCATTAGAATGGAACAAGGAGATACTAAATGTTTTAAAATCATGAAAGGTAGGCACCATAGTGTGTGTTTTCACCGTATTTATAAAATAAGTATGCAGAGTAAATAATCCAAGAAACTGGATTATCTGTAGACAAATGTGGCATAAGGATAAGCAGAAGAGTCATTTATAACCAGAGATATGCACATGACATAAATTACTACTAATAAGCAAACAGAAATTAAAATTCTTACTGATGAAGATCAAAGACCACAGCCTTCAGTATGAATTGCACCTTAATACAAAGAAGACAAAAATCCTCACAATGGACCAATAAATAACATCATGATAAATGGAGAAAAGATTGAAGTTGTTGAAGACTTCATTTCTTTGGATCCACAATCAATACTCATGGAAGCACCATTCAAGAAATCACATTATGTCTTATGCTAGCCAAATCTTCTGCAAAAAATTTCTTTAAGTGTTCAAGAGAAAAAAAATTTCATTTTGAGAACTAAGGTGACCCTGACCCAAACCATGGCATTTTTCAATTGCCTTATATGCATATTGGACAATAAATAAGGAAGATTGGAGAAGAATAGATGCATTTACATTATGGTGTTGGAGAAGAAGAATAAAAATATCATGGAATGCAAGAAGAACAAACAAATCTATCTTGGAAAAAAATACAGGAAGAATGCTCTTTAGAAACCAGCATGGTGAGACTTTGGTTTTCGTACTTTGAACATATTATGAGGAGGGGTCAGTACCTGAAGAAGGACATCAGACTTGATAAAATTGATAGGGTCAGTGTAAAAGAGGAATTCCAAAAATAAGATGGATTGATATGGTGGCAACCTGAAAGCCTCAAACATAACAATGATTATGGGGATGGTAGAGGAAAAGGCAATGCTTTGTTCTATTGTGTATAATGTTACTATGAGTCAGAATCAACTTGATGATTTATAACAACAATAACGTATGAAATATCTGGAATAGGCAAATGAATCAGTACACAAGTTTATTACTGGTGATCATACCTGGGCAGGATGAGGGGAATGGGAGTTATAGTTAAAGGAATACTGAGATTCTTTTTGGAATGAAGAAAAACTTTTGAAAATAAATGATGGCGATAGTAGAAAAAGTTGTTAGTATTGCATTAATCCAAGTGTACACTTAAGAATGGTTAAGATAGCAAAATTTAGTTAATATATGTTGAAGTCGAGTAAAATTATTTTTAAAATACTCACATAGGGGACTTTCGGTTTTGGCGAGCCACAGAGCAGAGTCACTTATGACGGGCTCCATGGGCAAGGGGCTGAAAACCCAGTGAAGCTGCTCTGGTGGGACAGCATCAGTACTCTGGATCTAGCATAAAGTTCAGGGCTCCAGTTTCCCACAACTGTCAGTGGAAAAATCATGGTATAAAGGAAAATATTCTGATTGAGGAATGGTCAAGACATGTGACTCCTTCTGCAGTTATCTCACATGTACTGAGATGAGAGGACGGGGCTACAGCCAGACCGCCACAGGGAATCAGCGGGACAAGGAACCAGAACCAGTGCTAAAAGCGGTGCAGTGACATTTGCAAAAGGAGGTGTGGGGGATTCTACACATTTTTCCTCCTCTTCCCTGTAATACCTTCTTTGCCCAGCCTGGATGCCTTCAGGTGATTTGGTGCGCACCCCCAAAAAAGTCCAGCTTTGAGACCACAGCTTTACTATGGCACAGAGAGAAAGAGCCCCATTGGTCCAAGGGAAAACTACTTGGCTGCTGCTTTCGACTTCTGCCTGTGGGTCCCAGCCCTAAAGTTAACTTGTGCAAGGTTACTTTTCCACTGGTATTTTAAATACCAGCAGGGTCGTCCATGGTGGACAGGTTTCAGATGAGCTTCCAGGCAAAGACAGACTAAGAAAAAGGAGTGACTAACTACTTCCAAATATTTAGTCACTTAAAATCGTATGAATAGCAGAGAAACACTATCAGATAAAGTGGTGGAAAATGAACCCCTTAGGTAGGAAGGCACTGAAAATGAGACTGGGGAAGAACTGCCTCCTCAAAGTAGAGCTAATCATGATAACGTGAACAGAGT
>NW_006408891.1:1815852-1817330 GCF_000296735.1 Chrysochloris asiatica | reverse complement strand
GACTATACACATGGACCTCACCAGATGGAATACATAGAAATCAAACTGACTTCATCTGTGGAAAGAGATGATGGAAAAGCATCATATAGTCAGTGAAAACAAGGCCAGGAGCAGACTGTGGAACAGACCATCAATTACTCATATGCAAATTCAAACTGAAGGAGCTCTGGTAGCATAGTGGTTATGAATTGGACTGTGAACCTTAAGGTCATCAGTTTGAAACTACTAGATGCTCTGTAGGAGAAAGATGAGGCTTTCTGCTGCCGGAAAAATATACAGCCTCGGAAACTCTGAACAGGGTTGCTATGGGTCGGAACCGACTCAGCGGTACTTAACAACATCAGCAAATACAAACTGAAGCTGAAGAAAATGAAAACAAGTCCACAAGAGCCAAAATATGACCTTGAATATATCACACTTGAATTGAGAGATCATCTGAAAAACAGATTTGATACATTAACACTAGACTGAAGACCAGAAGAATTGGGGGTTGGCATCAAGAACATCATACATGAAGAAAGCAAAAAGTCATTAAGAAGACAAAAAAGAAGAAAATGGTCAAAATGGATGCCAGAAGACACACTCAAATTTGCTATCCAGTGTAAAGATGCTAAAGCAAATGGAAGAAATGAGGAGGTCCAAGAGCTGAACAGAAAATTTCAAAGATCAGCTCAAAAAGATAAAGTCGAATATTACTATAAAATGTGCAAAGAACTGGAATCAGAAAACCAAAAAGGAAGAACAGGCTCAGCATTTCTCAAGCTGGTGGAACTGAAGAAAAAATTCAAACCTCAACTTTCATTATTGAAAGATTCACTGGACAAACAGAAAGCATCAAGAGAAGATGGAAGGAATACGCAGAATCACTGTACCAAAAGGAAATAGTTAATGTTCAATCATTTCAAGAGGTAGCATATGATCAAGAGCCAACGATACTGAAGGAGGAAGTCCAAAGCACACTGAAGGAATCGGCAAAGAACAAGGCCCCAGAAGTTCAAGGAATAAAAATTGAAATGTTTCAAGAAAGTGAGACGTCATAGGAGGCACTCACTCATCTCTGCCAAGAAATTTAGAAGACAACTTTCTGGCCAACTGATTTGAAGACACCCATATTTGTGCCCATTCCAAAAAGAGGTGACTCAAAAGAATGCAGAAATCAATGGACAATCTGTTTGATATCCGATGTGAGTAAAGTTTTGATAAAGGTAATACAGAAACTGCTATATTCATACAGTGACAGAGAACTTCCAAAGGTTGAAGCCAGATTCAGAAGAGGCTGTGGATTGAGGGATATCATTGCTGATGTCCAATGGATCTTGGATGAAAGCAGAGAATATCAGAAAGATGTTTATCTATGCTTTATTGGCTATGCAAAGGCTTTTGATTGTATGGATCATGACAAGCTATGGACAACATTGCAAAGGATTAGTATTCTGGAACACTTAATTGTGCTCTTGAGGAATCTGTACCTGGACCAA
>NW_006408891.1:1810199-1814966 GCF_000296735.1 Chrysochloris asiatica | reverse complement strand
CACTGGAGAAGGATATCATGTTTGGTAAGATGAAGGGTCAGAGAAAAAGAGGAAGATGCCCAATGAGATAGATTAGCCAAGTGGCAACATCGATGAACTCAAGCATGTCAACAGTAGTGAGGTTGGCCCAGGATCGGGCAGTGTTTCATTCTGCTGTGTATAAAGTCACTAATGGTTGGTACCGACTCAATATCATGTAACAACAACAACAATCCAGCAAGACAAAAAAGCAGGTTTGTCCTGACAGACAAACCATATGAACAATCTGTAAAACCCCAACATAAAAAGACACCACTATTTCAAGAATTATGCTGTGCACACACAGCAATCTAACTTACCTTCATAGTCAAAAATAGTAGACAAGCTTTCTCCCATTAACATCTCAATATCTATCTGTGCACCTCTACAGTGGTGACTAGACGAGGGCCTAAGCGAGTGGACACCCCTGCCCACTACTGGAGGGTTCTATGGTGCACACACACTACCTGCATAGCAAGGAGACTGGCCAGTCAGCCACATTTTATCTTTGTTTCAAAGTGGTGGTTTTTGTCTCTGCTTTTATATTACTTCTGCTTTTGGGCCTTTTGATTACATGTTTTTCCTAGAGGTGGGAGTTTTTTCTCCTTACATTACCCAAGAAAAGTCAGCAATTCTGGCCATATAGCCAAGCTACAGGCATACCCATAATATTCCAACATTAAGACAAGAGCCAAAAACAGCCCCTAAGCATTACATGCAAAAAGTTAAGCCTATCTCCTGATCATATCCACCAGGAGACACACAGTAAGGTTAATAACACAGCAACAAACATCCATTTAAGCATTAAAAACCAACATAACTACTAGATATTACCAATGAAACACAACAAAAGGTATCAAAATATGTTCAAAAACAGAAAAGAATAACTGAGACAAATTAGCTGGATACAGACAAAGGCTTTCCAGAAGAGGAAGATCAGGTTTTGGATTTGCATGAGAAGGAATTAAAAAGAATGATATAGAAACAAATTCAAATGCTCAAAAAAGGGGTGGAGGAAATCAAGGAAGAAGTCAGGAAAGTACTAAAAGAGCAATAAAACAAACTCGATACAGTATTGAAAACAATTCAACACCTGCAAAAAGAGGTACAGATGATTAATAACAAAATATCAGAAATAGACAATACACTGAAAGGGGAAAGAAACAGAATTGAAGAGATGGGAACCAGAAACAGTGAGCTGGAGGACAAATCTCTCAATATTGCTAAGATAGAAAAGCAAGCAGAAAAAAGGATAAAAAAAAACTAAGAGAGTCTAAGATTCATGCTGGATAACATGAAGAGAAACAACTTAAGAATAATTGGCATTCTGGAACAGGATAAATCAGAGAAGTCCACAGAGGAGATAGTTAAAGAGCTTCCAGAAGAAAATTTACCTAACATCTTGAAAAATGAGAAGATAAACATTCAAGAATCCACACGTACCCCAGAAGGGTTAGAACCCAAAAGAAAGTCACCAAGACATATAATAATCAAGCTCTCTAAAATCAAACACAGGGTGAGAATCCTAAAAGCAGCCAGGGAAAAGAGAAATATTATTTACAAAGGCAAACAAATCAGATTAATCTCAGACTATTCAGCAGAAACCATGCAGGCAAGAAGGCAATGGGAAGACATATACAAAACTCCTAAAAGGAAGAAACTGCCAACCAAGAATCTTCTATTCAGCAAAACTGTAAATCAAATACAATGGTTCAATCAAAACATTCCTGGATAAACAGAAGCTAAGAGATTTTATCAAAACCAACTCAGCATTTCAAAACACCCTAAAGGGAGTTCTTTGAACTAAAAACCAACAAGAACAGATAACCACCATAGATTGACATGTGTGGCAACACCACCTGGAACTGAGTCAAGAGATCGCAGTGTCCAGAACAGAACAAAACTACAACAATGAGTTAAAAGGAGCTGGAAGGTCAACCGAAGATCAAAATAACATCAATGTCAAAGAAGGGATAAATGTAGTAGCAGAGATCCAGGTGGTGAGGATGTCAGGTAGATTACAGCATACAATAGATTCTCTTAAATGGAAAGAAAAGTTAATACGCTATAAGGTAACATCAAAGAAAGTTAATACTTTACAATTTCCCATGAAAATGAACTTCCAAGCAAACATGAAAACTAAGAATAAACCGACAAGAAATAGCACAAAACACACAAACTCAGCCCAAGAAGGCATGCAGAATAAAGGAACGAACAGCACTACCAAAAATTAATATAATGGCAGCAATTAATTCATGCCTATTGATAATTACATTGAATGTCAATGGATTAAATGCACCAGTGAAGAGACAGAGAGTGGCAGAATGGATAAGAAAACAGGAACCTTCAATATGCTGCCTGCAAGAGACACACCTTACACAGAAAGACAAAAACAGTCCTAAAGTTAAAGGATGGGAAAATAACATACCAAGTTAACTGCAACAATAAACAAGCAAGAATGGCAATACTAATCTCTGATAAAGTAAGCTTTAAGACAAAAACCAGCATAAGAGATAAAGAAGGACACTATCTCATGATCAAAAGGTCAACTGAGCCAGACGACATAACCATAATAAATATCTACTCTCCCAATGAAAGAGCACCAAGATATATGAAGCAAGCCTTACTAGAATTGAAGAAAGAAATACATAAACCTACAATTATAGTGAGAGATTTTAATACGCCACTTTCAAAAAGGGATAGAACAACCAGAAAGAAACCTGACAAAGTTACAGAGGATCTAAACAATACAATCAACCAACCTGACCTCATAGATGTGTAAAGAGCATTCAACCCAACAACAGCACAATATACTTTCTTCTCTAGTGCACATGGAACATTCTCCAGAATTGACCGTGTGTTAGGTCACAAAACAAATCTCCATAAATTTACAAATATCAGAATACTACAAAGCATCTTTTCAGACCACAATGCTATAAAACTAGAAATCGACAATAAGATGACCAAGGAACTTAAGTCGAATACATGGAAATTGAATAACACCTTGTTGAAAAGCGAATGGGTAAAAGAAGAAATTAAACGTGAATTCACAAAGTTCCTAGAAATAAACCAGAATGAAAATACAGCATAACAAAATCTTTGAGGCACAGCGAAAGTGGTGCTGAGGAGACAATTTATTGCGATAAATGTGCACATCCAAAAAAAGGAAAGAACCAAAATTAATACATTAACACAGCATCTCCAACAATTAGAAACAGACCAACAGAGGGAACCTACAGTCACCAAAAGAAAAGAAATCATAAAGATAAGAGCAGAAAAAAATGAGATGGAAAACAGAAAAACTATAGAAAGAATCAATGTGACAAGAAGCTGTTTCTTTGAAAGTATTAATAAAATTGATAAACCATTGGCAAAATTAGCAAAAGAAAAGAGGGAGAAGACAGAGATAACTCTCATTAGAAACCACGTGGGCGATGTCACACGGAACCATACTAAATCAAAAGGATCATAACAGAATACTACGAAGAGTTGTACTCCAACAAATTCGAAAACTTAGAAGAGATGGATACATTTTTAGATAAACATAACCTACCTAAACTTATTCAGAATGAAGTAGAAAACTTGAACAGACCCATAACAAAAGAAGAAAATGATCAGATCATCAAAAAACGTCCAACCAAAAGAAGTACAGGCTCCGATGACTTCACGTCACCAATTCTACTCAAATTATTCCAGAATATAGAAGAAGATGGAAAACTTCCTAATACTTTTTATGAGAAAGCATAACCCTCATACCAAAACCAAGGAAAGATATCACTAAGAAACAAAATTATAGACCAATATCCCTCATGAACACAGATGCAAAAATTCTCAAGAAAATCCTAGCCAACAGAATCCAACAGCACATCAAAAAAATAATACTTCATGACCAAGTGGTTTCATAAAAGGGATGCAAGGATGGTTCAACATTAGAAAAACAATCAATGTAATCCACCATATAAATAAGAAAAAGGAAAAGAACCACATGATCATATCAATTGTTGCAGAAAAGACATTTGACAAAATCCAACATCCATTCCTGATAAAAGCACTCAACAAAGTAGGAATTGAAGGGAAATTCCTCAGCATAATCAAGAGCATATATACAAAACCAACAGCCTACATCACTTTTAATGGAGAGAAACTGAAAGCCTTTCCTCTGCAAACAGGAACCAGACAAGGATGCCCTTTGTCACCACTCCTAGTCAATATTGTGCTGGATGTCTCAGCAAGAGCTATACGGCAAGATAGGGAAATTAAAGGCATCCAAATTTGCAAAGAGGATATAAAACTTTCTATATTTGCAGACAATGTGATTCTATACATAGAAAATCCTAAAGACTCAGTAAAAAAGATGTTAGACATCATTGGAAGATTGAGCAAACTCTCAGGGTATAAGATCAACATACAAAAATCAGTTGGATTCCTCTATAGTAACAAATCGCAGTGCTGAAAAGGACATTAGGAAAGCAATACCATTTACAATAGCCACCCAAAGGATGAAAGATTTAGGAATAAACATAACCAGAGATACAAAGGACACATACAAAGAAAATTACAAGACACTACTACAAGAAACCAAAAGAGACTTACAGAAGTGAAAGAACATACCATGTTCCTGGATGGGAAGACTCAACAACTTGAAAATGTCAATACTGCCCAAAGTAATTTACACATACAAAGCAATCCTAATCCAGATTCCAACAACATTATTCAAAGAGATGGAAAAGACAATTACAAACTTTATAT
>NW_006408891.1:1807852-1809093 GCF_000296735.1 Chrysochloris asiatica | reverse complement strand
ATCCAGCAATTTCTCTACTTGGTATTTACCCACAAGAAATATGAGCCATAACACAAGTAGATATCTGCACATCAATATTCATAGCAGCACTATTTACAATAGTGAAAAGATGGAGACAGCCTAAATGCCCATCAATTGAAGAATGGATAAGCAAACTGTGGTACATACACACAATGAAATACTATGCTGTCTTGAAGAACAAGGAAGCAGCAAGTCACAGCTTAAAATGAACCTTTAGGACATTATGTTGAGTGAAATTAGTCAGTCACAAAAAGATGAAATACTACATAGGACCATTATTGTAAAAGACTAAGAAAAAGAACCCACCTTAAAAGGGGGGGGAAATTATATATATAATTGCATATCACCGGGATGTATGGGATGAAAGGAAAGGAGGGAGGGAAGGGAACACAGAGCACAGGGTAGCATAAGTAACACAGGATAGCTTGAATGCTGGGGGCAACAATACACAAGAAGGTGGAGGGGAATGGAAGAACAAGGCAGAAGGGAGAACAGTTAGGCAGGTTTGCATGGTTTAAGTGGGATAGAGGTAAATTATGATGTATGCACAACCTTGAAACAACAGAGCTTCGGGATACAGGGATTGAGACCTAATTTAAATGGGTAAAAGAGGAGAATAATGTTAAGATGCTTGGCTGTCTTTTGAATCTTGGCGTCCCTTGCATATAATTATGAAATAGACACTTGAGGGGGGTGGGGGGAAGGAATAACCAGAAACATGACAATAGAAAGTTTGTAAGTCCGTCTTCACCTTAAAACTGATTGGAATAACTTAAAGGGGGCTAGAACTTGCCCAGTGATAGAGGCCTCCTGTGGAGCTTTTGCATTGCATACCAGAACCCTATCCAGAATTGTCTAAGGTGGGAAATTTCCACTGGAAAGAACGAGTACACGAGCCTGGAGTGGCTAGAAGACCAGAAGATACTTCGTGAAGAAAGGCCAGCAGGAAAAATCATAAACAATAACGGCAGTCTAATTGATTACTACAAGAACAAGTGAGCTGTTCACCTAAGAGTCATCAAGGCAAGTGGTCGGGTCCCCTCAGAACAAACTCCCTTCCAAGACTGGGACACACAAGCAGGCATGTGGTCTTGATGGTGACCACGTTGGTCACTGATAAGGGTTGTTGTTGTTGTTGTTAAGTGCCGTCGAGTCGGTTCCGACCCATAGCGACCCTGTACAGGGTTTCCGAGGGTGTAAATCTTTACGGGAGTAGAAAG
>NW_006408891.1:1802989-1807372 GCF_000296735.1 Chrysochloris asiatica | reverse complement strand
CAGGGATGGGCAACTTGGACATTGGCTACCCAAAATGGTGGGGGGGTGGGGGTGGCTACAAAGACAAGAGGTGACTGGCTTACAAACTTTCAAGAGGGAGCCTAGTTCCAGATGGGGCAGGTGTAGGTAGAACCTCTACTGAATGATTTCCAATTTGTTGGGACCAGGCTGGTGAAAGAATATGTGGATAAGACTTTTGTGGTACAATAATGAATAATTGCCATCAGGACTGACTATGAGGGTCAGAAATGTAGAGATTGATGTTTCTGACAAAAGTAGGGAGTGATTGATTTTGCAGCCCAGGAGCAGAGGGCCCTGGGACCACCAAGTGAGAAGAGCGGAGAGCATGACCCTACCCAGAGAGGCAGTGATGCCAGGGATGGAGACAGAGAGGAATGTGGACAAATGGAGCAGCTGGGGACACTGGACTCAGGGAGGGAGAGGGGTTGTGTGCTGACAGCCGGGGGTGGGGGGACTAGGGGAGGAGGGCCTGTAGGGTGTATCCTTTGGTTATTTAATGATGCATGGAGGGGATTGTAATCATTGCAATGAAACGAAATACGATAGGATGAATGTAAAACTGATGTTCTCCCATGTAAACCCACATAATTCACACACAAAAAAAGCCACAAAATAATATGACAGTTTAAGATGAAAACTGGAATGATAATCACAAGTTGACGTACAAACTGACCAGTCATTCTCTAAAATAATTTACAGAGTTGTAATAAATCAGAACGAACATAATCTCACTCAACAACAATGATATCTTAATGCCTATGGAAATACTTATATATATTTTAATGTTGCCAGTATGTACTGTCATTGAGTCAATACCAACTCACAACAACCCTATGTGTGCAGAGTTGAGCCACTCCATAGGTTTTTTGAGCCGTGAACTGTTGGAAGCAGATACCAGGACAGTGTTTCAAGATGCTTTTGGTTTTGAACCACCAGTCATTTGTCTAGTAGTTGAGTAACTATTCTCGTCCTTCAGGAACTCCTAAAAATATAATATCTAGAGGATTACTACTACTATTCTGGTAGGGAGTTTAAACTTCACCCCATCAATAACTGGAAGCATCAAAGACTTTATGCAAGATAGGATGCTTTTTAGGTTTTTGGGGTCTTTTTTTCTTTTTAGGATTTAAAATTTTTTTATTGCGAATTAACTGAAAGTTTACAGAAAAGGTCATCAGTTTTACATTCAACAAATCATATGCTTTGTTTCATTACAATGATTGCAATCCCCTCCATGTATTATTAATTAACAATATTTCTTGTATTCACATTGACATTACATTCCTCCCTGTGTCAATTTAACATTGAATTCCTTTCTGAGATAACTTCATCTTTCCTCCGCTAGAGACCCTCTTATATATTGCCTTCCCTGTCATCCATGTTAACATATGTCTACCCTCTGTTGTTGTTGTTAGGTGCATTCGAGTTGGTACTGACTCATAGCAATCCTATGCACAACAGAACAAAATACTGCTAGATCCTGGGCCAACCTCTCACAATTGTTGTTATGCTTAAGCCCATTGATGTTGCCACTTTGCCAATCTGTCTTACAAATCCACCTTACAAAATATGATACCCTTCTGCAGCAGCTGGTCTCTCCTGACAATATGTCTAAAGTATGAGAGATGAAGTTTGGCCATCCTGGCTTCCAAGGAGCACCCTGGTTGCACTTATTCAAACACAGATCTGTTGGTTCTTTTGACAGCCCATGATATTTTCAATATTCTCCTCCAACACCATAACACAAAAGCATCAATTCTTCTATAGTCTTTTTAATTCACTGTCCAGCTTTCATATGCATATGTGGTTATTGGAAATATCATGGCTTGGGTCAGGTACACCTTAATCCTCAAGCTAACATCTGTGCTCTTCAATAATTTAAAAAGGTCTTGTGCAGCAGATTGCCTAATGGAATATGTTGATTTCTTGACTGCTGCTTCCATGAGAGTTGATAGCTGATCCAAGAAGAATGAAGTCCTTGACAACTTCAATCGTATCTCCATTGATAAGAATGTTGTTTATTGGTCAAGTGTTGAAGATTTTTGTTTTCTTTACATTGAAAGGCAATCCATACTGCTGCAGGCTGTGGCCTATGATATTCATCAGTTAGTATTTAAGTCCTCTTCACTTTCAGCAAGCAAGGTTGTATCATCTGCATATCACAGGTTGCTAATGAGTCTTCCTCCAATCCTGATGCCACATTTTTCTTCATATAATCCAGCTTCCCTAATTATTTGCTCAGCATACAGTTTGAATAAGTATGATAAAAGAATACAACCCAGTCGCACACCTTTCTTCATTTTAAACCATTCAGTGTTCCCATGTTCTGTTTGAACTACTGCCTCTTGTCAGTTTCCTGATTACAGATTATTCATGTGCACTGTAAGTGTTCTGGTATACTCATACTTCACAATGTTGTCCATATCTTGTCATGACCCACACAATCTAAACCCTTTGCATAGTCAATAAAGCACAGGTAAACATCTTTCTGATAGTCTCTTCTTTCAGGCAATATCTATCAGACTTTAGCAATGATATCAATTGTTCCACATCCTTTTTTTAATCCACCTTGAACCTCTGGAAGTTCTCTGTCAATGTATGCTTGCAGTCATTTCTGTATTACCTTTAGTAAAACTTTGGTGGCATGGGATATCAAAGATATTGTCCAATGATACCGGCATTCCATTTAGAATGGGAAAAATATGTATCTTTTCCAATCAGTTTGCAAAATAGTTCTATTCCAAATTTCTTGGCATAGATAAATTAGTGCCTCCAGTGCTGCCTCACTTTCTTGAAAGATTTCATTTTTGATTCCATCAATTCCTGATGCCTTGTTTTTTGCCAATTCCTTGAATGTGCCTTGGGCTTCTTCCTTCAGTACCATTGGCTCTTCATTATATGCTACCTCATGAGATAGTTGAACATCAACCATTTCCTTTTGATACAATAACTCTGTATATTCCTTCCATCTTCTTTTGAAGCTTGCTACATTCTTCAGTAATTTGCCCAGATAATCCTTCAATAATAAAAGTTGAGAGGACTTCCAGCGCTTCCCTGACCAAGCAGCTCAGGTAGGGCAGTCTCGGGAAAAGGGGCGGAATCACACATAAGAAACCTCTGTCTAGCAGACAGACAGTCTTTGAACAAAGATAAGATCTTATATTCCAACATTCTGAACTCAATTTTTTAAAAGATCAAATTGCTAAGGAATTACAGACATTTTGAGATTTTGCCTGCCTGCATGCTGCTCCTGCTTCCGCGCCCACGCCAGTGAGTGCCTCTGCCCCCTGCAGACCTTGGAATGCAGGGCAAGAGCAACCCCATTTAGAAGGCTGCATTTCCAGAGAAAAGGAAGCATAAACTAACAAAGCCAAACAAATAGAGAGGGATATCAGCACAGATATCAGGAAATTCGGGGTACCCACAGTACAGAGAGACTGAGAGAGGCATTTTTTATGTCATCAAATACGGACACAACCTCTTGGCAGCCATTATCCCCAGGTCTCTACTGCACCGGCCCAGAACAACCCTCTGCCAAGCTGTCGAGGCTCAGAAACGCACAAGGCACAGGCCCGCCCACTAAGGCCAAGGACTGCCGTGAGGCCCAACCCGCCCACAGACTGGTCACAAAGGCCCAGGCCCAACCAAGGCCCAAATTGCCTAGCTGCCTCGCTGCCCTGGCAGTGCACAGCCCAGTCGCCGCCAAGGTCCAGGAACCCCAAGGCCCAACCTGCCGAGTAGCCAGGTCACTGAGACCCAGGGCCCCAGAGGCCCAACCCACCACGTAGCCCAGTCGCCAAGGCCCAGTGCCCCTGAAACCCAACCCACCCTCAGTGTGGTCCCCGAGGCAAAAGCCACCCGAGGCCCAAGCCGCCCAATGTCCAGCTGCTAATACCCAGGCCCCTGAGGCTCAAACTGCCCACCCAAGGCCCAAACCACCAGCCCGAAGCCCAAACCACCCGCCCGAGGCCCAACCAACCTGCAGCACAGTCGCTGATGCCCAGACACAGAGGGCCAAACCGCCTGTCCTAGGCTCATCCCACCCGCCCAAGGCCCAAACGGCCCGCCGCCAGGGTCCAAGCCCAACTGAGGCCCAAAAAAGTTACTCTGAGTTAAGCGATAAGGAGAGTGAAAAGGGAAGACCACATCCTAATCACATCTTCCTGGAGGTAATCAGAAAACATAAAAAATTTCCAAAACACATACTTAATTAATTATTAGGGCCACAGATAAACATTAAACATGTCCAAGAAGCAAAGCAGATGACCATATTGGCACATGTCCAGAAAAAAGATAAAATATCTGAGACAAATGAACCAGAAGTAGACCTTCTCTCCATGCTGGAAGAGGGCAGGCCTTGGA
>NW_006408891.1:1783536-1787766 GCF_000296735.1 Chrysochloris asiatica | reverse complement strand
CTGCCTGAGAGATTTCAAGATGACAGTGTTGGTTGTTATGCTATACCTCAGGCTTTAATTTAATTTTAATCCTGTTTTGTTTTTACACTCTTTTATCCTCTTTACAGCCTTGTCTTGATTTTTCCTGTATTGAAAAAAAAGTTCAGGGCCTGCTCTTGTGCTGAGTATCTGTGTGCATGTGTGGCAGAAGAACCCACCTGTTTTGAGGAGGGGTGTCCACTTGCTCAGTTTCCCCCCTCTAGTTACCAGGATGGAGGTGTGCAAACAGTGGGGGTGCCAGTGACCAGTAACCAAAAAAAAGGAAAATCAGAACAAACCAAAACTGACGAAGTGTATTGTCCACCTTTGCTCCAAGTTTTCCATGCGTTTTTCCGTGGTGTGTCTGCTCCCCTGCTTGGTCTTGTCATTTGGTCTTGCCCAAGATGTCGGCTCTGGGCCTCTGAGCCTGGCAGATTCAAAAGTACGTGATTTCTTTCTTCAGCTTCAAGTTCCACTATCTACAAGCCTTCAAGCTTTTAAAATATTCCTATCTCTGTGGTTCCGAGTTTTGGAGCTCTGCCCTGGATCTGCTTTGCCTGGTATTCTGTGGTATGGCTGATGGTGAACTTCACTGCACCTCCAGCCTAGCTGCCATCAAGCCCCACCTCTTCATTTCATTTTTGACAATTTCAAATTTTCCTAGTTTCATACTTCGCACATTCCACATTCTGTAATTAACAGATGTTTACAGCTATTTCTTTGTATTTTGAGTTGTGCTCTATCAGCAAATGAAGGTCCCGAGGACTTTACTGACATGGGCTAGCTACCCTCTAGTTCATGAATAATTTTCCTTTCTTTCCTTTTCCCCATCCTGTCATCATCATAGATTGTTTCTTTTACCAATAAAACACTTTCTTAACTTTTTACAACAACAACAAAAGCAATATAATAACTATAAATACATAAGAGGAACAGAGAAATGGAGCTATAAGAGAGAAATTAAAATTAAAAAAAAAATAACACTTACGAATATCTGAAATACAGAAGGGGGACAGGAAAGAGGATCTAGAGAAAAGAAAAATAAAAGATGAAATAGAAGAAGAAAAAAGCAATACACTTACACAAAAACTACAAAAGCTACAATTAGAAATCCTGAAGATTAGTACTAAGATCTCATATATAAATAATACATTTAAAGGGCAAAGAAGTAGATGTAAAGCAATTGAAGCCCAAATTAGTGAGACTGAAGACAAATTTCTAAATACTAGTGTGGTAGAAGAACAATTGGAAAAAAAGAATAAAAAGATCTAAAGCAAGCCTTAGAGTTATGTGGGACACCATGAAAAGGAATACTGTATGGGTGATCAGAATTCAAAAACAGGAAGAAGTAATTAAAAACAAAACAGAGAAAATTGTCAGAGTTAAAAGAAACCTTCTTTAACATCATGAAAGATGAGAAGATAATCACTCAAGAAGATAAATGAACCCCAAACAGGTAGATCCCCAAAAGAAAATCATGAAGACATATCATAACCAGACTCTCCAAATCAAATTCACAGAAAGAGTCCTGAGAGCAGTGCAGGAAAAATTAAAAGTAAAACTACAAAGAAGAAAAAATAAGACTCAGCTCTGATTTCTCAGAAGAAACCATGCAGGCAAGAAGGAAATGAAATGGTATATGCAATACTCTGAAAGAAAACGTGCCAACCAAGAATTATATACCCAGTAAATTTGTCCCTAAAATATGATCATGAAATTAGGATGCTTTTTGATAAACAGAAATTAAAGGAATTTGTGGTATCAGGAACAACTTTACAAAAAATGCTAAAGGGTGTTCTTTGGGCTATGAAACAACAATAGCAGACAATAACCTGAGATTACTATACAAGACAACAGCACCTAGAACTCAATTCAGGTGGTGTTGTTAAATGCCATCCAGTCGGTTCCAACTCATAGCAATCCTGTGTAGGTTTTCCAAAGCTTTAAGCCTTCAAGGGAGCAAAAAAGCCTCATATTTATCTTGCAGAGTGGCTGGCAGTAGACTAGCAACTTGCACTCCAGTGCTTATCGTATAAATGCATTAAAAATAAAACAAACCTAAAAGACTGAAAATAGGGAACCAGAGATATGAGTTTATAATGAAGTCAAATACAAAGCATGAAGAGGAAATAGTGTAGATACAGAACTTCCTAAAAGCAAGGAAGTCAAATAGATTTCAAGATAAAACAGACTCTTTTAAATAGGGAGAAATATTAATAAATTGCAGGGTGACCTCAAATAAAATTAATTCACCTGCATATCAAAATAAAAAAAAGAAGAAAATCAGAAACATTTAGTAAGCATTAACACAACAGAGTAAGACATTGTTGTTGTTATGTGCCGTGGAGTCGGAACCGACTCATAGCGACCCTGTACAGGGTTTCCGAGGGTGTAAATCTTCACGGGAGTAGAAAGCCTCATCTTTCTCCCGCGGAGTAAGAAATAAGACGGTGTTTTTGAACTGATCTCTTTGTAAGTAGTGTGGAGGTATAAATAAATGGTAAAGAGAGAAGGATATAAGAAGTAAGAATATAAGATATGAATCTAAAAGATTGAATATCAAAAAGAATGCAAGGTATGAATCTAACCACACAATCTGGATTGAAAATTCAGCAATCGTGGAGAAATTTCCAGGATTTAAAGCTGTCAGTTATATGAACAATGGATTCCTTGTAACTGACTGAATCCCAAAGACATGTCTAAAAATGATGTGGAAATAATGTGTCTACTTGACAAGGATTTCTATAAAGATTAAAGCACACCATAAAGACTGTATGATAAGATTATAAAATGTTTATCATTATTTGCTACATGAAACTGCTTTTCCGGTAGTATCAAGTCACATAAAAGTTTTTGTTTTATAATGCAGTGAAAAGTAGCAGCTGCACCACCAACACTTTTATTTCTACATTTAAAAACTTAATCCAGAAAATCAACAAAACAAGTTGACAGCAAATATTCTCACTCATAAACCAATTTTTTTCTTTTTTTTTTACTTTGTTATTTTTGCACATTTAGATTCTCAACAAAAAATAAATTTTTGTTCCTGGCATTTTACAAACCAATAATTACCAAGTAAACCAGCTTATGAATCTTCATAGAGTTCAGCTTTTATTAAAACCAAAATATGCCCTGTGACATGTAATGAGTTCTTCTGCTACTGGGCACAAAAAGCTCACCAAATATTGCTAGTTTTAAAACCACTTTAAGAGCCTTAAATTAGAACAACAACAAAATCAATGGACAGTACCAATCTACCCCATTACTTTTATAACTGAGTTTTGTGTTTATCTCTTCATTTTTCCCATTCTTTTTCTCCATTTCCTCAAAGACAGCATCTTTAGGATGAGTACCTTGTTTTCTTATTAGCTTTCTTCTTTGAGCAGCAACATTCTAAAATACATTGTACTTTTTAAAATATGAACCTATTAAAAACACTTTCTAATATTGCCTTTTCTGAAATTTAAGGAAGTTATAGCATTTGGGGCTTCAATATGTTATAAAAGATTTGTCACTGGAGGCTAGCAGTTAGGCAACTCTCTGTTGATATTTAAATCATAAATTCAGCTGTAGAAAGATAGCTGGCTTGAGAATATTGGTAAGAATCATTTCTTTTTCAGAGTAGATTTTTTACTGGGTAGAACTCCCATATAACAGTTGCTATGATTTCTGGCTGTTAGAGAAGCAAATCTTCTCCCTACTTCAGAGATTGCCCTATAAGCAACTTCAGTCTAGAAATCATGCCCCACTGTCATTCCCTAAGAGACTTATACCTAATGACTAGTTGACAGATTGTTGTTCTTGGTAAGTGAATGTAGTTGATTTTGAAGCATAGCAACCCTGGATAAGATCCAAGATATAATAAGCCAACCCTCTTGCCTTGACAGGCTACAACATTGTCATTAGAGTTGATGCTTGAGAGACCCCTTGTGGATTAAATCAAGACTACAACTCAGAACAGCTTTAGTTGGTGTCTTCTTCTTCCCTAACTTACTTCACTTCATTCCTTTACCTAAAGAGCAAACCCCCAATGACGTTATGCACAAAATCCTTACCTCAGATCCTGTTCTAAGGGAATTCTATCCATGATTCCTTTATTGTTCAGGGATCATCTCACTAACAATTTAAGTTTTCTAAGAAGCTGGATTATATGAAGAAAACCATGGCATCAGGATTGGAGGCATACTCATTAACAACCTGCGATATGCAGAT
>NW_006408891.1:1781602-1782706 GCF_000296735.1 Chrysochloris asiatica | reverse complement strand
GTACTGACTCGATAGCACCTAACAGTAACCACAATAAAGGCACATCCTTATGTTAGTGTGAGTTCAATTATCATAATTATGTGTGTGTATTTGACCTAACTGAAGGTCATAACTCTTTGCATTTTCTGTTTAAATGACTTCTGGTGTGACATCATCAGGTCAACACTGGACTGTTAACAATAACGTAGACTCTTCAAACCACCAGATGCCTCTTGGAAACTCTCTGTTGGGTTTCTATGAGTTGGAAAAAACTTGGTGTCACTTAAAACTAAACAATAACAATCTTTAAAGATTACTAATAATTTTTAGCCCTGCAACCCTGGTATTATTCTGAGTTGAAACTAAACTTAAACCTTTCACTAAAATCATTTTATTATTCAAATGTCACATGGGGTAGTGAGACTCAAATGACATACTTGTTAATAAGTCAAAATTTGTGTTCTTCCCAACCCAGATGATTAGATAACAGTTGATAAACTATTAATTCCAATCAATAAATAATACATACATTTTACCTAGTGTTGTGAATTTAGTGTAAGATACCAACTTCAAATCAACAAATTAAAGGAAATTTTTCCATAATATCCTCCTCTTTCTATACTGTAAAATACATGTGTCTTTTTTTTCCTGCATGAAATCATTAATACAGTTTTTGTTCCGTATCTACAGGGAATACAATTTTCTGTAATTGTGGCTGTTGTTGTTGTTAGGTGCCATCGAGTTGGTTCTGATTCATAGTGACCCTATGCACAGCAGAAGGAAATACTACCATCTCCTTGGCCAACCTCACAACTGTTGCTTGAGTCCATTGATGCTGCCACTTTGGCAATCCATCTTGCTGGGGGTCTTCCTATTTCTCTCTGACCCTCCATCTTACTAAACATAATATCCTTCTCCAGCGACTGGTCTCTCCTGACAATATGCCTGAAGTATGAGAGACGAAGTTCAGCAATCCTGGCCTCCAAGGAGCACTCTGGCTGCACTTCTTCCAACACAGATCGGTTGGTTCTTTTGGCAGCCCATGGCACTTTCAATAATCTCCTACAACACCATAACTCAAAGCATCAGTTCTTCTACGGTCTTCCTTATTCACTGTCCAGCTTT
>NW_006408891.1:1778972-1780904 GCF_000296735.1 Chrysochloris asiatica | reverse complement strand
TCGCGGCATCTTCTAAATCCAGCCTGAATCTCTGGAAGTTCTCTGTCAATGTATGCTTGCAGCCATTTCTGTATTACCTTTAGTAAAAGTAAAGGTAATATAGGAATTGTGGATAGTTAACACTTAAAAATATGCCAGACAATTTTTAAGTTAATGTTTCTAATCTTCACAAAAAATTTTATGATAAAGTCACTATTATTATCACCATATTAATACCAAAAAACAGAGACAAAGAAATATTATGTAGCTTGCAAAAGGTAACACATCCAGTATCAAGTTTATATCCAGTGCCACCTCCTTACCATTTACTCAGTACAAATTTCATCTACCACAAAGGAAATTTGGTTATGATATCAATTGCATTCTAGCAATATTCCTAGGGACAACAAAATTATAATAAAATGGAAAAGTATAAGATAAGAAAAGATGATCTACAAGAGATATTGATATCAAAAATTTGGAAATTTTAACATTAAATCAAGAGTGTAATACCTTGGTTGTGGTCAGGATACAAAAATATATTATTTTAAGCTTTAATTATTTTGTATTGAATCTTGATTAAAAGTTGAAAATAATTACTGAAAATATTTAAGAAGCTATTAGAACAAGTGATTTTATTTTTCCAACACAGAGCACATATATAACCTTTATTTTGATTTGGATTAATAAATAAATTTACTGAATACTTATATATCAATTACCATAACATTGACATTAAATCTATTCTTCTGTATCTTGTTAATGAAAAGTTAAATTTGTCTCCAATTCTACTAATTCAAAACAATAAAAATATATACCAGTGTCTATATAATGATTATTTAAATTTTTGTGAAATTTGTTCTGTAGTAATGGTCTACATTTGTTAGAATAGTTATTGTGGACAGTTATGTTTGTTCTCTTTACGTTATAAATATTAGTCATAGGGAGTTAATTAGTTATTTTATTTGTAAATATTAATCTATTGACTCTCATTTTATTGATCTTATGATTCTTTCATCACTTAAAGAAAAATTCTGCTGTTCAATTTAAAATAAGGGGAATGCCTTAACTTTTTTATTTTAAAAGAATTTAACTTCGAAGTGTATTAAACAAGAGGCTCTAATTGATTAACTGCTATTCACTGACAATCTTATGATCTGACAACCACATTGTTGTCATGCTGGCAATGACAAATTGAAGAGGAATGGTGTTGCACTCATCTTCAAAAAGAACACATCAAGATCTGTCATGAGGAACAATGCTGACTGATAGGATAATATCCATGCACCTATAGGGAAGGCAGTTAATGCCACTATTATTCAATTTTACACATGAACCACTAAAGGCTAGGAAGATGATATCGAAGAATTCTACCAATTTCTTCTATCTGAAATTGGTCAAACATGCATCAAGATATATTTATAATCACTGATGATTGGAAGACAAGTGTTGGGGAAAAAAGAGGAAGAATAAGTAGTTGAAAAATATGGCCATGGTGATAGAAATGATGCTGGAAATTGCATGATAGAATTCTGCAAAACCAATGATTTGTTCATTTCAAATACCTTCTTTAGACAGCATAAGAGATGACTTTACACATGAACCACCCTAGATGGAAACACAGAAATACTACATCTGTGGAAAGAGACAGTGGAAAAGCTCCATAATATTAGCCAAAACAAGGCAAGGGACATATTGTGGAACAAAATCATCAATCGTTCATATGCATGTTCAGGCTGAAGTTGAAGAAAATGAAAACAAGTCCATAATAGCCAAAATATGACCTTGAATATATCCCACCTGAATTTAGAAATCATCTAAAGAACAGATTTGAAACATTAAACACTAAAGACCAAAGACAAGAAGAGTTGTGGGATGACAGGAAGAAAACAAAAAGTAATTAAGAAGACAAGAAAGAATTAAAAGGTCAACATGAATGTCAAAAGAGACTCT
>NW_006408891.1:1768925-1778462 GCF_000296735.1 Chrysochloris asiatica | reverse complement strand
TCTTTGATATACCATGCGAGTAAAGGTTTACTAAAGGTAATATATAAATGAATTCAAGCATACACTGACAGAGAACTTCCAGAGGCTCAAGCTGGATTCAGAAGAGGATGTAAAATGAGGGATATCACTGTTGACATCAGATAGACTTTGGCTGAAATCAGAGATTATAAGAAAGATGTTTACCTGTGCTTTATTGACTATACAAAGGCCTTTGATTGTGTGGATCATCACAAGCTATGGAAAACATTGTGAAGTATGAGTATTACTGACCACTTAATTGTGCTCATGATGAATGTGTACATGGACCAAAAGGCAGTTGTTCAAACAGAACATGTGGAACATTGAATGGTTTAAAATTAAGAAAGGTGTGTGACAGGTTATATTCTTTCACCATACTTATTCAATCTGTATGCTGAGCAAATAATTCAAGAAGTTAAGTTATATGAAGAAAAATGGGACATCAGGATTGGAGGAATACTCATTAACAACCTGTGATATGCAGATGATACAACCTTGTTTGCTGAAAGTGAAGAGGGCTTAAAATACTTACTGATGAAGACCAAAGAGCAAAGCCTTCGGTATGAATTGCATCTCAGTGTAAAGAAAACAATAATCCTCACCACTAGACCAATAAGGAGTCCTGGCGTGGTGCTGTGGGTTAATGTGCCAGACTGCAAAGCTGTTTGAACTGCAAGGTCGGCAGTTCAAGCTCACCAGCTGCTTCTCGGAAACCCTATACAGGGTCACTATGGGTCAGAACCAACTCGACAGCACTTCACAACAAAGACCAATAAACATCATTCTTTTCAATGGAGAAAAGATTAAAGCTGTCAAAGATTTCATTTTTCTTTGTCAACCATCAACACTCATGGAAGCAGCAATCAAGAAATCAAATGACGTATCGCATTAGGAAAATCTGCTGCATAAGACCTTTTTAAAGTGTTGAAGAGTAAAGATGCCACCCTGAGGACTAAGGTGTGCCTGATGCAAGCCATGGTATTTTCAATAACCTCATATGGATGCAAAAGTTGGACTGTGAATAAGGAAGATTATAGAAGAATTGATGCACTTGAGTTATGGTATTAGAGGAGAATATTGAAAGTACCATAGACTGCCAAAAGAACAAACAGATCTGTGTTGGAAGAAATACAAGCCAGAGTGCTTCTTGGAGGCCAAGATGGCCAAACTTCATCTCTCATACTTCAGATATATTGTCATGAGGGACCAGTCACTGGAGAGGGATATCATGTTTGGTAAGATAGAGGGTCAGAGAAAAAGAGTAAGACTCCTGAAAGATGGACTGGCAATGTGACAGCATCAATGGTCTCAAGCATAGTAATGATTTTAAGGTTAGCCCAGGACCATGCAGTGTTTCATTCTGTTGTGCATAGGGTCACTATGAATCAGTACTGACTCAATGGCACCTAACAATAACAACAAACAGTAGATAAACTTTGGAACCCAATGCAGGACCTCAATTTGTCTTCCTCCAGCAGTCATTGATAACCCATAAATTATCTTGAACTAAATGACTAAAACAATGAGAGTAACCACAAAATATTGCTCTTTTCTAAATAGGTGACATAATTTAAATTATTTATTCTAGAAAGAAAAAAGTAACTCAGGATTAAGAAGAATAACACATATATCACTTGTATTCCCTAAGTGGTGCAAGCATTTAACACTTTCTGCTGCTAACCAAAAGGTTGGAGCTTGAGCCTACTGATCGGCTTTCAAATATCAATATGAATATGAAGTATAATTTACTCTAACACACATAGGATAATTATGAGTTTGATCAAAGAGCAACAGATTTATGTATCACTTGCTACTCTAAATGAAATATAATTTCCTTCTTGTTACAAGCATTATGATTTTTCCCCTGTCAACATATGCATATGTTATTGTTGTTGTTAGGTGCCATCAAGTTGGAACCAACTCATAGTGACCTTATGCACAGCAGAACAAAATAATGCCCGATCCTGTACCAACCTCACTGTTGTTGCCACGCTTCAGTCCATTGATGCTGCCACTTGGCCAATCCATCTCGCTGGGGCTCTTCCTCTTTTTCTCTGACCCTCCACCTTACTGAACATGATATCCTTCTCTAGCGACTGGTCCCTCCTAATAATATGTCTGAAGTGTGAGAGATGAAGTTTGGCCATCCTGGCCTCCAATGAGCACTCTGGCTGTACTTATATCTATGTATTTAATTCTTAAACCTATAAGGTAATCATTACTATTATCCCTATAATCATAGTCATTATCATTGATTTTATTATTTTACAAAAGTGGAAACTAAGGTATATATATAATGTGTAAGATAATTTGGATTTGAACCAACAGTGTGATTCAGGGTCTACCTTGTACACTAATTTTGTTGCTGTTGTTAAGTGCCTTTGAGTCAATTCTGATCCATAGCAACCCTTTATAGGGTTTCCAAGGAGCAGCTGGTGAGCTTGAACCATCAACCTTGCAATTCAAATGGCTTTGCAGTCTGGCACATTAACCCACAGCACCACACCAGTGCTCCTGTACACTAAAAGCATCCTAAAATACTTGGAGTTCATGCCAAATTGGAAGTCAATTTTAATAAGCAGCCAATTTATGACAGCTCAGTTTTACTTCTGAAATATGCAGGACCCAAAAGAAGAGTAGTAGTGACCTATTAATGACAGCCTGCTTCCAATTGAAAAAGCAGGTTCAGTAATTTAGTACAAGGTTTCTTAAACTTGCTATTGACATTTGTAGCTGAATATTTCTCTTCTGTGGTTGGCTCTGTAAATTGTAGAATATTTACCAGCATCCTTGGTGTAGACACTAGATACAAATAGGAACTCTTCAAATGTGACAATCAAAAATGCTTCCAAAAACTGGCAAATATTCTGTGGAGGAAAAAAATCACACAGGTTGATAACTACTGTTTTAGGGAAAAAATAAGGATTTTTTTTCTCAATTGATGAAATAAATTACCAGAAAAGTAAATTTGATATAAGAGCAAACATTATAGGAAACAAAAACATATCACAAAAGGAGAGACAATATGTAGCCAGATACCTAGAAATAAAGAGTACCAAAGAAATACAAACCCAGAAGCAAAAAGATACATTTAAAAAGGAAAAATCTCATTCCTTTTTCCCAGTCATCTCTATATAAAAATTACTGACTTAAACCATTTTTAAAAGTGTCACCTGTCACATGCCTGAAAAAGAAAAACACAACAGGTTCCAAATATTATCTGACCACAATACAGCCAAACCTACAAGAGCTAAAACTCAATGGCTGGCCTTGTTTTTCCATGTTGTAAAAATGTTATGCCTTTAGCAGTGTGCAACTTAACACTTTTCTATTGCTCTGTAAAAGTGGAAAATATTTAGCTTTCTTTTCCGTGACAGATTTCTAGAAGCCTTACACAGTGTACAGCTTTTTGCAAGTTTTATTGTAGAACAATATGAGGGTTATTCCACTATCTCCCTCTTTCAGGACCAAAGATGGCAAGTCTGTCTCAAGTGCCACTTGCCCTTATTGTAGCATTGTTGTTGTTGTTGTTGTTATTGGGTGCTCTTGAGTTGTTGTTGACTCATTTGACAGATTTTAACTACTCTCTGGGTTTTCTTAACTGTAGGATCAGCACTGGACTTCAAATCACAAGGTCAGCAGTTCAAACTCACCAGGAACTCCTTGGAAACCTTATACAAGGTTGCAATGAGTCTGAACTGACTTTATAGCACTTGACAACAACAAAGGTTCCTGGCTACAGAAGCAGAGCATCAGATTTTTCTCCTGTTGATCCACTGAATGTGTTTGAACGGTCAAACTTTCAGCTAGCAGCAGGATACTTACCCATTTACACCACTATGTCACTAATGAATGGTTATGCTTTCCTACCAAGTTTGGATACAGTTTCAGAATCCTCTTCAACAATGCATTCTAGACAGAACTTATCACTAATCAGAGGTGACATATGAAATGAAATCTATTTTTCATACCTGTTACAGATACTACATATTGATGCAGTCTAATATTAACATTGATACTGACATTTTGACAGTCACATAAAACAATTAACTCATGCTGAACTTAAGTGTCTATCATATTCTGAGTATTTTTACATTTATGTTGATGTGAAATCACACTGGTAAATTAGGGACATAATGGAATTTTGCCTTACTGGAGAAGCTCTTGTCACTTTTTTTTTTTTCTTTTGCTTGTATTTAAGCCTGTTGTTGTTGTTGTTGTTGTTGTGAAGTGCCGTCGAGTCAGTTCAGACCCATAGCGACCCTTTATAGGGTTTCTGAGGAGCAGCTGGTGAGCTTGAACTGCAGACTTTGCAGTTCAAATGGCTTTGCAGTCTGGCCATTAACCCACAGTGCCAAACCAGTACTCCTATTTAAACCTATAGGAACATTTGAATCTGGCTTCCATACAACATATTTCAATTTCATATACAGCTTCAAGACATGTAAAATTTTGTAATAATTCTTTTGATTTAGTCGTTCAATAAATGATAAAGTATTCAAAATGCTTCTAAGCATTGACAAATATCCTGTGGAGGCAAAAATCATCCAGGTTGAGAACTACTGCTTTAGGGACAAAGTAAGGATTTTGTTATTTAAGAGATCTGAGAATTTTATAGCAGTTTACCTTTGGTTACCATCGATTCAAAGTTTGATCAACAAATATCTTTGATGCAGGAAATCTTTTATTAGTTGTTCAAATAATTACTAAATATTCAAGCACTGATTCATGCCAGTTATTTGACATCATGAATCCTTGTCAAGAACTGCTCTTAAGGAGAGCTACAAGATGTCGCACTAGGCAGGAAGACTGTATGGACCCTCAACAACAAAGATTGTTTTTTTATAGTGCTGTCAAGTCAGTTCTGACTCATAGCAATCCTGTATAGGTGTTTTGAGGAATGGTTTGTGAGTTTGAATTGCCAACCTTGCAGTTCATACTGACCTTGTGGTCCAGTGCATTATCCCACTGATATGAGAGATTGGTGATGTGAGTCAGCAACCTGACAGGAACAGTCATATTGAACACTCACTTTTGTGAGTGGCTTCAGAGACAAAACAACATACTAGTTTTGCAAAAACATACCCATGGCTCAAAGAGACAAACGTTGGATTTTTTTTTTTTTTCTTGTTCCTTATACTCCCCTGGTAACCAGAGGTTAGGCTGTCTACCCACCATCCACCCCTACCATGTACACCCCAAGGGAAGCTCCTTCTTACTGTGGTTGTGGGCACCATTAAAGAAAGGGGAAGCGGTCCACATTGACCCTTTTGGGTTAGCCCTGCTCCAGATCTACAGATCTACAGAGTCAGCCCTGGCCAGCCCTGGGATAGCATACTGAACGGACAAATGGAAGCAGCTGAACGGACACATGGAGGAGGGAAAAAAAAAAAAAACAGGGGAGAAACAGCTGACCTGTGCTGGCAGCCAGGCCAGCCACAGTGTGGCCAACTTGAACATCCATGGGCAACTTTGAAGACAAGAGGACAATAGGACAAGAGGACAGAAGCATAAGACTTATTTATGAACAGAAAGTGGCTTTTTCTTTTCTTTTCTTCTTGTACCACACATCACCCTAGTAAATAGAGGTGTGGCTGGCCCCCATCTGCATACATTCTCAGGGAAGCTCCTGATCTCTAGGCAGTCAAAGTCACATCAAAATGTGTGGAGAACAACAAGAGAAGAACCTAGAACAGGTGTGGCCAATACCAGACCTGCAGAGGTGGTTCTGCTCAGCCCTGGACTAAAGGAACCTCTTACCCTTGGATTCCCTCTGCGATGAAAATACATGATACCCTAGCTACTTTGAGGTCTGTGTGGACTACTTCCAGATTGGGACCCCAGAACAGACAACACCCAGACCTACGGAAACTCCATCTAAGGATGAGTATTACCGTCTCATCCCTTATCCAACCATAATGTGAGGTCTGGCACCTACCATTTTCCTCTCATTGTTTGTTTCTTTCTCCCTTATCTTTGTTTCTCTTGCTCTCTCTCCTTTCTATCTCTCCTTTCATTTTTTTCTTCTGCTTCTTTTATAAAACCACTGCTGCTTATTTCTTTCTTATTATTTTATCCCTCTTTATTTAAATTTTTAGTACCACTTTCTGGTCTCTTTCACTTTTATTCATTCTTTCCCCTAATTGTGTGTAATTCTTTTTTCAAATTTTTACTTTCTCTTTTTATTTTTTACTTTTTATTATATTATTTTCCTCTACCTCTTTTCTCTCTTAGGTTTTTGTATTTTTGCTAGTTCTTGCCAGCTTTATTCTTTATTTTTCCTTTCTTTTTTCGCTGTTGTTTGATGCTTTTGTTAATTTTCCTTCTTACTTATGTGTGTATTTTCTTTTCTTGCCTCACCTGTTAGAATACATCAACTGCAACCATACAGCCCAGCCCAGGCTCTTCCATTGGGCAAGAGCCTATACCACCGGCTATACACTGGATCAATGACAACAATGAACATTAGCCAATTCCATCCTAAATGGAACTGCACAAATCACCAACAGAGAACAGTGCACAAGATCATTTCCTGATTATACGCACAAAGAAGCAGTTGGTAAGTGTCTACGTATCATCAGTTTAATGCAAATACAACAAAATGACCATGTCTTAAAAGCAGCTGAGATTTCTGGTCACACAAAGAATCGAGATAGAGTATCTCAAACAAGTGTCCATGAGGCCGAGCTAAAACATTTTTAATTAAAAAATATCATTGGAACTGCTTGAAAAAGAATACAAGAGAATAGTATTTAGGTACATCCAAAAGATTGACAGAAAGAGGGAAACAAGGAAGAATTCAGGAAGTGCACTACAAGAAAAATCAAACAAAATAGATAAAGGATTCGAAACAATACAAAACTTGCAAATAAAAATCCAGATATTAATATTACTATTTCAAAAATGAATGATATATTGAAAGGCCAACAAAGTAGATGAGAATCAATGAAAGCCTGAAGATTAATGAATACTAATAAGCAAATTCCACAGAAAGAAACAAGGAAAAGAAAAGATACTTTAAGTGATGTTGGAAGACATTTTCCCTACCATCATGAAAGATGAGATGACCGTTCAAGAAGTGGAATGAACCCCAAACAGGAGAGACCCTAAAAGAAAATCATCAACATGTATCATAATCAAACATTCCACAATCAAAAACAAGGAAAGATTCCTGAAATAGCTAAGGACAAACAAAAAGTTACATACAAAGGAGAACCAATAAGCATAAGCTCTAACTTCTCAATGGAAACAATGCAAACAAGAAGGCAATGGAAAGACATATGAAAAGTCATGAAGGAAAAAATTGGCAACAAGGAATTATACATGCAGTGAAACTCTCCCTCAAATACAACATTGAAAGTAGAACATTTCCAGATAAAATGAAATGAAGAGAATTTGTAAAAACCAGACCAACTTTACAAACAAATACTAAAGGGAATCCTTTGGACTGAGAACCAACAACAGAAGACAACAACCAGAGATTGACATACACAACAACACCCAGAATTCAACCCAGATAGAAGTATCCAATTCAAAATAAACTTACTAAACTGAAAATAGGTTATCAGAGATATCAATTTATTATCAAGACTATTAACAATCTAAAAGAGGGAAATATATAGTTACAGAATTCCAAATGGCAAAAATACCAAGCAGATTTCAAGATGAGACAGACTTTATATACTAAGAAAAATTTTAAAATTACAGGTAAACTGCAAAGAAAATTAATACACCTTCACATCAAATCAAGAGAAGGGAAAATCATTAAGTTATTGATAATATTAAAACAATTGTTGTTGTTAGGCACCATCAAGACAGTACCAACTCATAGCAACATTATGCACACCAGAATGAAGAACTGCCGGATCCTGGGCCAACCTCACTACTGTTGCCATGCTTGAGGCCAATCCATCTCACTGAGGGTCTTCCTTTTTTTCTCTGATCCTCCACCTTACCAAACATGATATCCTTCTCCAGTGACTGGACCCTCCTGACAATACGTCCGAAGTATGAGAGACAAGGTTTGGCCATCTTGGCCTCCAAGGAGCACTCTGGCTGCACTTTTTCCAACATAGATCTGTTGGTTTTTTGGGCAGCCCATGGCACTTTCAATATTTTCCTCCAACACCATAACTCAAAAGCATCAGTTACTCTACGATCTTCCTCATTCACTGTCCAGCTTTCGCATGCATATGAGGTTATTGAAAATACCATGACTTGGGTCAGGGACACCTTAGACCTCAAGCTGACATCTTTGCTCTTCATCACTTTAAAAAGGTCGTCGTATTCAGCAGATTTGCCTAATGCAATACATCGTCTGATCTCTTGACTGCTGCTTCTATGAGTGTTGATAATTGATCCAAGAAGAATGAAGTCCTTGACAACTTCAATCTTTTCTCCATTGATAAGAATGTTGTTTATTGGCCAGTGGTGAGAATTTTTGTCTTCTTTACATTGATATGTAATCTATACCAAAGGCTGTGTTCTTTGATCTTCATCAGTGAATGTTTTAAGTCCTCTTTACTTTCAACAAGCAAGGTTGCATCATCTGCATATCACAGGTTGTTAATGAGCCTTCCTCCAATCCTGATGCTCCATTTTTCTTCATAGAACCCAGCTTCTCAGATTATTTGCTTAGCATACAGGCTGAATAAGTATGGTGAAAGAATACAACCTTGTCACACAACTTTCTTAATTTTAAACCATTCAGTGTTTGAACAACTGCTTCATGGTCCAGGTACAATTTCCTCATAAGCACAATTAAGTGTTCCAGAACAGTCATATTTCACAATGTTGTCTATAGTTTGTCATGACCACACAATTGTTAGCTTTTGCATAGTCAATAAAGCACAGGTAAACATCTTTCTGATATTCTCTGCTTTCAGCCAAGATCCATCAGACATCAGCAAGGATATCCCTCTTTCCACGGCCTCTTCAGAATCCAGCTTGAACATCTGGAAGTTCACTGTCAATGTATGCTTACAGCAGTTTCTGTAATATCTTTAGTAAACCTTTACTCACATGGGATATCAAAGAGATTTTCCAATGATTTCCACATTCCATTGGGTCATCTCTCTTTGTAAAGGGCACAAACATGGATCTCTTCCAATCAGTTGGCCAGATAGTTGTCTTCCAAATTTCTTGGCATAGATAAGTGAGTGTCTCCTGTGCCGCTTCACTGTCTTGAAGTATTTCAAGTTGTATTCCATGAATTCCTGGTGCCTTGTTCGTTGCCAGTTACTTCACTGCACCTTGCACTTCCTCTTTCAATATCATTGGCTCTTGATCATATGCTATGTCTTGAAAAGGTTGAACATTAACCATTTCCTTTTGGTACAGTGACTCTGTGTATTCCTTCCATCTTCACTTGATGCTTTCTGTATCATTCAATAATTTGCCAAGAGAATCTTTAAATAATTAATGTTGAGGCTTGAATTTTTTCTTCAGTTCCTCCAGCTTGAGAAATGCAATGCGTGTTCTTCCTTTTTGGTCTTCTGATTCCAGATCACTGCACATTTT
>NW_006408891.1:1765728-1767169 GCF_000296735.1 Chrysochloris asiatica | reverse complement strand
ACCTCATGAATGATTTGGATATGTCCTTTCTGATGCTGAATGCAACACCACTCACCTTCAATTTGTCATTCCCCACATAATGAACCATGTGGTTGTCAGATTCAAAATGGCACATACCAGTCCATTTCAGCTCACTAATGCCTAAGATGTCGATGTTTATGTATTCCATTTCATTTTTAACAACTTCCAATATTCCCAGATTCATAATTCATACATTCCGTTTTCTGATTTTCAATGGATGTTACAGCTATTTCTGTTCAGTTTGAGTTGTGCCCCATCAGCAAATGAAGGCCCTGTGGGCTTTTCTCCCACAAGCTTTACTCGATTCGCATCATCATGGTCAACTCTATTTTGAGGAGGCAGCTCTTCCACAATTGCATTTTGAGTGCCTTCCAACCTGACGGTCTCATTTTTCGACACTATATCTGACAGTGTTTCTCTGCTATTCATAAGGTTTTCAGTGACTAAAGATTCAGAAATGGTTCATCACTCTTTCTTCCTAGTCTGTCTTCATCTGGAAACTCATCTGAAACCTCCACCATGCGTGACCCTGATGTTTATTTAAAATACTGGTGGCATAGCTTTCAGGATCACAGCAACTCACAAGCCACCACAGTACGACAAACTGACAGATGAATGGTGAATTATTATTGATAGGTATGGATTATTTGCTGCCATTATGTTTGCTTTTTTGTGGTGTTGTTGCTTTCTTCGTTCATTGTGTCTTCCTGTGCTAAATTAATGGTTTGTGTTCTTTCTTGTGAGTTTTCTCATAGTTTTAATGTTTCCAGGTTCTTCTTGGATTTCATTTTCTTGGTATGTTGTTACGTGTTAATTTTCTTTGAGGTTACTTTACTTTATAGTATATTAACTTTTCTCTCCATTTAGTGCAGTCTATTTTATTCTGTAATTAACCTGACCTTCATACTGTCTGGATCTTTGTTCTTACGTATTTACTTTCTTTCACATTTTAATTGTTTTTATTATAGACTGACCACCCAGAATCCCTTAGTTTGTTCTTATAGTTTTGTTCTGTTCTTGACTCTTCCTACTGTTGATTTAGCTCTGGGAGGTGCTGCCATGTGTCAATCTCTGGTTGTTGTGTGTGTTCTTGTTGGTTCTCAGTCCACAGAACTGCCTTTAGGATGTTTTGTAGTGCAGGGTTGGCTTTGGAAAAATCCCTTAGTTTCTGTTTATCTTGGAATGTTTTGTGTTTTGATTAAACCATCATATTTAATTGATAGCTTTGCTGCATAAAGGATTCTTGGATGACTGTTTTTTTCTTTCAGGGTTTTATATATGTCTCCCTATTTCCTTCTTGCTTACATGGTTTCTGCTGAGATATCCAAGCTTTATGTGACTTGCTTGACTTTGTATGTAACATTTCTCTTTTTCCTAGCTGCTTTCAGGATTGTCTCTTTTTATTTATTTTTTTTATTTT
>NW_006408891.1:1763789-1765053 GCF_000296735.1 Chrysochloris asiatica | reverse complement strand
TGTTGTCTGCCTCCCTCATGTGTGGAAGTTGGTATTGATTTTTGCCTGGATTTTGGTGTTTTATAGAATGTGATCGTAGCTTGACTATATGGCAGCAGTTGCTGTTTTTCCTTGGGTAATATAGGGAGAGAAAGAGCTCACCAAAGGTAAAATGGGGAATATAAAACAGCAACAGCAATATAACAAAGAAAAAAATAAAAATACTAGATTGGACTCTGTAGTATATAATTACAGAAAAGGGAGAGGATGGAGAGAAGAAAAACAAAAAATCTGTAGCCTAATATGAGTATGATTTCAATGTCTTCTTTCAGCTTCTTGCCTTCATGGCCGCCTGATAAATTTCAGGATGCCACTGTTGGTTATGCTGTACCTCAGAATTTAATTTTTTGTCTGTTTTGTTTTTAAACACTCTTTCCCTCTCTACACTCCTTGTTCTGGCCTTTTCCCTATTAAAAAACAGTTCAGGGATGGCTCTTGGGCTGCTGGTCTTTGTAAATGCTGAGAGTATCTGTGTGCTGGCATGGTAGAAGAACCAACTAGTTGTGGGGGTTGTGGGTGTCCACTCACTCAGGCACTCTCTCTAGTCACCAGAATGGAGGTGTGCAAACAGTGGGGGACCAATGAACACATTCTCAAGATAATAATAATAATAAAATCAGAACAAAGCAAAACCAACCAAGTGTATTGTCCACCTTTGCTCTGAGGTTCCTGCTGCATTATTCCGTGGTGGGTCTACTCCCCTGCTTGGTCTTGCCATTTGGTCTTACCCAAGTTGTTGGCTTCATGTCACTGACACTGGCAGATTCACAAGTTTGTGATTTCTTACTTCTGCTGCAAGTTCCACTAGCTATAAGCCTTCAAACTTGTTTAAATAGTCCTACTTATGGAGTCCTGGTATGGCATGGTGGGTTAATGCACCAGACTGCAAAGACGTTTAAAATGCAAGGTCGGTGGTTCAAACTCACCAGCTGCTCCTTGGAAACCCTATACATGGTTGCCTTGGGTCAGAATCAACTCGACGGCACTTAACAACAACAACCTATGTGGTTCAGCATTTTAGATCTCATCCCTGAACCTGCTTTGCCTGGTATTCTGTGGTATTGCTGACGGCAATCTTCACTGCACCTCTACCCTCTCCACCATCAAGCCCCACCCTTCCGTCATTTGATTTCTTGACTCCTACTTCCATGAATGTTGATAGTTGATCCAAGAAGAATGAAGTCTTTGACAACTTCAATCTTTTCTCCATTGATAAGAATGTTGT
>NW_006408891.1:1760522-1761240 GCF_000296735.1 Chrysochloris asiatica | reverse complement strand
CTTAACAACAACAAAAACAATAATAAAATGTTTCTGTAAAATCTCCGGATTGTAACATTGACTTGTTTTTGTACATATTGTTCTTAAGTGACAGTGAGTAGATTCTGATTAATAGCAACCTTGTATAGGTTTTCCAAGGAGCAGCTGGTGGATGTGAACTCTTGACCTTGTGGTTTACAGTCCCCTGTGACACGTTAAACGTAATTTATATATATAGTTTTTGTTAAGTGTCATCGAGTCTATTCCAACCCATAGTGACCCTATTCAGATAGGGTTTATAAATATATGGAGCTCCATATAAAGATATGGAGTTCTGGTAGTGTAGTGGTTATGAATCAGGCTGCTAACATGACAGTCAGCAGTTCGAAACTACCAGATGTTCTGTGGGAGAAAGATGAGGCTTTCTGCTCCCGTAAAGATTTACAGCCTCAGAAACCCTGTACAGGGTCTCTATGAGTGGGAACCGACTCCATGGCACAGAACAACAACAAACAAATACATATACACACAAATATATATAGGACTCTTAATGTAGCGCTCAGGATTAGCACTCAATGTCACTTAACAACAACAACATATGTATATGTTATTTAGTTGCAAAAAGTGAAGTGTTTGACTTGTGAACACACAGATCTGAAAATTTAAAGGAATCTGGAGTCCTGGTGTGGCACTATGGATTAATGTGCCAGACTTCAAAGCCATTTGACTGCAAAGTCGG
>NW_006408891.1:1753786-1760286 GCF_000296735.1 Chrysochloris asiatica | reverse complement strand
ATATATGAAAGATAATGCAGGCCAAACTGAATCTATCTGTAGGCTGCTTGAGGCCTTCATGTAACAAGTGGGCAACCATGGTTCTAAACAAAAAACGTATCTTCCCAAGTTAATTCTGGTACAATCTGTAAAGCAAATATAAAAATTTCAAAAGAACCTGCATCATTTAAATTTTAAATGACAAAAAAAATAGTTCTAGAGTTGTAGCTGGCAATTTATATATTGCAAAGATAATGCATGAAGGGAACGCAACAAGAAAATAATATATAAACTACTCAAATTAGCTTCATTCCACTCAGTTTATTTCACAGCTTTGCAGGTCTGACCAAAATGACCATTCTTATAACAAGGGCATATTGACATTCATATGAAGCAGTGAAGTAAATTGTCTTCTTGACTGTTTTGTTGTTTTCATTTTTCTCAGAATTAACAGTTATTGCTGTGCATTTATCTTAATGTTATTTTTGTCTCTTTCAGGATTGCTATTTAAACAGTAAACAGCTTCCATGTGCAATATTGTGGCTCTACAATCTAATATTCAATGACTTCCTTCATTATAACATAGAAACATAACATTTAAATACACAAAATCTAAAAGAGGGTATCTTCTAAAAGATCCAGTTTTTCACTCCTTATGTTGTTCTCTGCTTTTTTACATTTCTCTTACCTTTTCAGCACTCAGTATGTCTTCTACCCTATATAGTCATCATAGTCTGTATGGTAAGAAAGGAGTTAGAAATCACTTTGTAATAGTTCTCTGAACAGTACTTTGATCTTTCTAGAAGTAAGCACTGTATGACTTTAATAAATGGACACATTGTGATACTGGAATGAACATTCTCTAAAACCTCTGTGTAATTTATAACAGGATCCTATCACACAGGTCAAGCTCAAACCAACACTAAAAGACATTAGATATCTTTCTTTCTTTTAAATCACACAAAAGATGAATTTCTACAACCAGCATTACTTTTAATCTGAGAGTGAAAATGGAAGAAAAATCACAAATTTATCTCAGTCCACAGGAGAAAAATATGAACTCTGAATCCTCCAAGTCTGTTGAGGCTTACTATTTTTATTCCCTCTTTCTCCTCAAAATATATTTTGCATTGTAAGTACCCTGATTATTTTTGTATCTAATAATAATTATAATCATCATAATGACAATAGTTTTAAGCAGTAAATGAAAGATAAAATTAACTACTGAGCTTCTGGAAGGGGAGTATTTTATTTCTTGCTAAGAGTTAGGAAAGATTTGCTATTAATAGCAATGTTTAACACAGCTGTGAACATTTTCATGCCTACCTGTGTGGTGCCAAGATAAAAAGGCAAGGCAAAGGGAAATCCAGAAAAAGGGATAAATTTCATTAAATTCACTTTTATGTTTATTAACAATTTGCCAGGTTTTCATAGAGATTACTGTATGTGTGATAATATTGAATATAGTGCAGAAAACATTTTATTTTTCTCTTAGCTGAGTAATATGGAGATTAATGTAAAAGTATGACAACTGGGTTTGGTAATTCTATGTATATTCAGCTCTACACCTTTATGAATCTTTCTCTCTCTCTCTCTCTCTCTCTGAACTCCTAATTCACTCTACTGTTGTCAATTAAGTGTTCTACTAGAACCCTCCAAGAGTCCATCTAATGGTTGGGTCATTATAATACATGGTATCTGACAAGAGAATGAACCCTGATTACTGTTGTATTGCAAAAAAGAGTCCTGGTGGTTTTGGAGGTTAATGTGCCACAGCAAAGCCCAAGGCTCTTTAGGCAGAAGTTATTAACACCGGGGTGTAATGGTCTGTCAGTGCTCTTCTGGACCTAACTGCCATCCATCTGTTCAGAGTCTGCATGCAAATCCATACAGGCCATCCTGGATTTCTCTTTGAGATAATATGAGAGAACTGGTCATTCTTTCAATAACCCTCATTTCTGAGGCTACTAGTTAGTGAAATGTAATTAAAAATTGTAACTTTACTTCTTTACACAAAAATGAAATCCCTTTTCATGTGATTAAGACCCTTTTCCATTACTAAGTTGTCCAGACATTGACAAATTTCCTGGAACCTTATCTATTACTTGCTGCCAAATGCTTACATGCCATGTTTCACTGACATGCCAAAAGAGCCACCTGTCTGCCTGGTTGTCCCAGGACTTCCTTGATGGTGACAATTGACCTTTATGCACTTCCTATCAAGAGGTCACCAATGACTCTGAATCCCAGACTGGCACATCTCACTACCAGTAAAAGAGTCTAGACAACATTTAAGGGAAGTCTGGCATTAAATTTCTCAGATGAAGCTAAAAGGCATGATGATTTAAAAGTCTTAACTCTCCACCTAAATTTGTTGTTCGGCTGATTCAGCAACAAATGCAAAAATTGAGTCAGCAGTTAGCCTATAATTTATTTTTAAATGTATACACCTCATTCATA
Source organism: Chrysochloris asiatica (assembly GCF_000296735.1). Taxonomy (NCBI): domain Eukaryota; kingdom Metazoa; phylum Chordata; class Mammalia; order Afrosoricida; family Chrysochloridae; genus Chrysochloris; species Chrysochloris asiatica. Next base: position 1,757,847 of record NW_006408891.1, on the reverse strand, counting down.
ATCTTGTTATAAAGCAAATAAGACTACTTTTAAGGAAGTATGAATAGTGTATTGAGAAATGTATATGTCTATTTTGAGTAAAAGCCTGTGTCCATTAGAAGTGATGTTGTTTTTGTAGTCTCTATAAATGCTTCCACAAAATAAGAAATACATGGATGCATTCCATGAATACAATTAACAAATTGCAAAAGGTTGTGGAAACACACTCATATCCTGAAAAATGTCAATATCTCATCAGTCATGAAAATATCCTTTCTTGTCTTATTCTGCCACCTGGTGGACAATTTAAACAAACGAGCCTGCTGCAATTTATAGCTTATATAAACTTCAATATTTATATGACCATTCTTTGCAGTATGCTAGAGACAATTCCGGTTTACACATATAGCCACAGTATAGTCAATATTAGGATTCTTTTTTACTATGGAAATACATCTGGTTTAAATGGTAATTCATAATTTGGATAAACAGAAACTTAGGTTAATGCATTGAACTGAAAAGTCAGTTTGAACCATAAAGTCAGCAGTTTAAGCTCACCAGCTGCTACTCGAAAACCCTATACAGGGTTTCTATGGGTCAGAACCGACTCGATGACACTTAACAAGAACAACAAAACAATCCACCAATAGACTATAACCAGCCATTGATTACTTTTATTATTATTATTGTCATCTCCGTGACTATTTATACTCCAGCTACACTCACCTTTATATTCCCCAAAGATGCTAAGCTTTGGCCTTCACCGTTGCCTCTATTTGGAACACTTTCTTTTTTCCCTCTAAATTGAAATTACGTTGCTTTTGCTTGATCTTTCAAGTTTTAGCTTAAACATATAACTTCCCTTTGTACAGTCCAATTGTGATATAATTACCTAAAAGACAAGAAAGAAACCACTGCCCTAAAGTAGACTCCAAGTCTTAACAACCATATAACTGCATCATTAGGTTTCCAAGGTTGTAAATATTTATGGAAGCAGACTGCCACATCTTTCTCTAATGGAGCAGCTAGTGGGTTTGAAGCACCAAAATATATATATATATATAATATCTTCCATGAATTTGGAAAGCCTAATCTGCCATGGACTGTGGAATAAGAGCTGGATTGCTAACCAGTTTGATGGTTCAAACCCACCAGTCGCTACATGGAAGACGCCTTATGCAAGGAGACCTTGGGTGATACAAATGTCTAAGGGACACAGACACTAACTAAAAGGTTAGATTTTGAGTTCACCCACAGGTATTTTGGAAGAAAGACCTGACAATCTACTTCATAACAACCAGCCAATGAAAACCCTGTGGAGCACAGCTCTACTTGGACACCAATGAGGGCATCACAAATTGAAATGAATTTGACAAAAATTAGTATGATAATGTCATCATGTACTCTTTCATCAACATGCCACCATTATCATCTTTATTCTTACTTTCATATATTCTCCTACCTCACTTCAAAATGAATCAACAGAATAAACATGATTTTTTCTTTCCCAGTAAAATCAGTTTCTTCCTCAGCTACTATGCCATTTTATGATACCCTTTGTAGCAAAAATTAAATAATAAATTCACTAGTTATCTACAATTTTTGATCTTCCTTTGCTATACTCACTATAATCTGGCTTTCCAACCACTATCAATCCACTGAAATTGTTGTTGTCTAAGTTGGAACAGACTCAACAGCATTTAACAACAACAACAGGTCATTAATAGCTTCCACTTTGTTCATTTCAGTAGTCAACTCTCAGTCTTCATGTTGAGTTACTCTCAACATTTAACAGTTAATTATTTGTTCCTTCTTGATAAACATTCTTTTGTATGATTCCAGTAATCTTCATTCTCTCCTACCCTGACTATTCAAGCTCATTTTCCTATGCTTGTTCCTCTTCTACTTCCTAGCCCTTTATTTCTAAAGCTTGTATTTAATACTCTTCTCTTTCTTATGTTAACTCTATTTATGAATTGATTCAGGTTAATTTTGTTGTTGTTGTTGTTATTGTGGTTAGGTGCTATCTGGATATTTCCAAACCATAGCAACCTTATGTACAACATAAAAAAACAAACAAACAAACAAACAAAAAAACGTAGGCTTGTATCACTTTCACCATCATTCTAATGCTTGAACCCATTGTTACAACCACTCTTGTCAATTAATCTCATTAAGAATCTTCCTCTTTTTCACTGACTTTCTGATTTAACAAGTATGAAATTCTTCTTTAACACATTATACTTCCAGATACTATACTCAAAGTGTGTGATATACCAGATGATCAAGAATCAATGGTATTGAAGAAAGAAGTCCAAGCTGTACTGAAGGCCTTGTTGAAAAACAACCCTTTAGGAATTGATGGAATAAATTGAAATGTTCTAACAAACTGACGCAGTACTGGAGCTGCTCTACCATATATGTCAAGAAATTTTAAAAACAGCCACCTGGCCAACCAACTGGAAGAGATCCATGCCTGTACCCACTACAAAGCAAGAAGACACAGCAGAATTCAGAAATCATCAAATAATTTAATTAATACCATATGCAAGTAAATTTTTGGCTGAAGATAAATAAAAAACAGTTGTAGCAGTACATCAACAAAGAACTGCCAGAAACTCAAGCCGGATTCAGAAGAGGATATGGTTCAAGCTGACCAGTCACTTCTCAGAAACCCTACACAGGGTCGCTATGGGTGGGAACTGACTCGACTGCACCTAACAACAACAACAACATATGCATATGCCTCATATTCAAGTTGCACAATGAATAAGAAACACTGTAGAAGAATTGACACATTTGAATTATGGCTTTGGAGAAAAATCTTAAATGTACCATGGACTGTCAGAAGAACAATCAATTCTGTATTGAAAGAAGTGAGGCTGGCAAGGACTGGACAGTGTTTCACTCTGTTGTACATAAGGCCACTATGAGTCAGAATGAACTAGACAGCAGCTAACAACAATCACAATATAGTTTTAAGCTGGTAAGGGTGGTTGTGTGATTTGGAGTCACTTCCAACTCATAGCAACTCTGTATAGGATTTCTGAGGTTGTAAGTCTTTATGGGAGCATAAAGTGAAGCTATGCCACCAGTATTTCATATACAAGCAGTGTCACCCAAGGTAGACATGTTTCAGTAGAGTTTCCAGACTAAGACAGACCAGGAAGAAAGTTCTGGTGATCTGTAGGAACCAGCCCTACATGAACGGGTTTCTGGAAGCAGATGGAGAATGAAAGCGGCAGGTGACTCAAGATGGTCAGTCGAGAGTACTTTATTATTCTACAATACAGCTTTAAGTACAATATTAGGTAGGAAGCATACCTGGACAGCTCATCAATCTAAAGTTTATGATTACCAAAGTAACTTTTAAGTACAAAGCTAAGAGTGAACAATAATTAGATATGGATCAAGTACATAGTAACTATTTCCCCTAATTATGGACCTTGCCCCAAGTTGTTTTGTCAGTTTGTTCCAAGCCCAGCACAGCTGGCAAGCACTACAATGTTTTCCTTGTAGTTCTCATCAAGGCATTCCTTCGTTAGAGAACCACTGCCGAGTGGGCATCCACACATCCCATTACTCCTACATCTCCCTCTTTTTGTTTTTGTAAAGCCAGTAAAAGAAATGCCCCTTGTGCTTTTTTCATATCACTTAATCTTCGGTGGAGACATCTCCAGACTAAAGACAATAAAAGAAGAACAATGATTAAAATAATGATTCCAGCAGTAGTGGACTTTCCCCAATTACGAAACCAGTTTTTAGGATTAAGATCTTGAATAGCTTGAAAGAATGTGTCAGCAACAGTAGAAGCATGATTAATTTCTAATGTTGTCTAAATGTATGATTCATTTGAATTCTAATTTCTTAATATCTATAGACATATTCTCTCTAAAGCCATACAAATGATTCTTTATTTTCTGCCATTCTATTTTACTACAATTATGTTCAGCTGGAGTTACACAAAAATCATTATACTGCCAATTAAACTTGTGAATTTTTATATTCTGAAACTATAATTTGTTCTCGTAGCCATTTTACAGATTGTTGCAATTCATATCCTTGAGAAACAATTTCTCTAT
>NW_006408891.1:1741739-1753381 GCF_000296735.1 Chrysochloris asiatica | reverse complement strand
GGCATTTGAACACAGGCTTGCAAGTATTTGGTCTCATTTACTCTGAATTCATACATGGCCTCACTTGTTCCAGAAAATTTTTGAATGAATATTTTGTAAGGTTGTAAAGCAAAAGGTAATTTCCACCAGTCCTATTGTTCAGGTCCTAAGACAGGATGAATCATCTGTGGCCGAGGAGGTGCCATTCCTCCCTCATGCCAAGCCATTAATTGTGACACCTGAGTCCAGATTACACCCTTAGAAACATTCCAGTGAGGATCAGTGACTAAGTCACAAGTAACCTTAGCCTTTTCTTCTAATGAACAATTTGTTAAAATTTTTTCATGAGGTCCCAGATCAATTATGGTGACTGTATAATTCTTATATTTTTCTGTTCCTTCATACTCATGGATGCCAGTTTTGGAACTAGCACCTCTGGAGACAGCAGCAGGTTCATCATGAAACCTGACACGTTCTCATCCTCCAGGATCGCCATATCGCATTTTTATCACAGGAATCCAAATGGGCAGTTTTCAATCTCCTGGGGAAAGACAACAAAAACTTCCCCCCATGGTTATTAATTTTCCTTTTTTTCCATATTCCATTATCATCTTTTTACCAATATTTATTGTTGTTAAGTGCCCTCAAGTCGGTTCCGACCCATAGCGACCCTGTACAGGGTTTCCGAGGCTGTAAATCTTTACAGGAGCAGAAAGCCTCATCTTTCTTCCGCGGAGCAGCTGGTAGTTTCGAACTGCTAACCCTAATGTTCGCAGCCCGATTCGTAAACATTATGCTACCAGAGCTAAGGTAAAGGCTTATGTCTAAAATGCTTCTTTCCGGCTGTAGAGCCCTCTGATGAAGTAAACTGGAAAAAATTAAGAGTTGTTAATGCCAGGTGTAACTGCTGGGGGGAGGGGTTGGGGATGTAAGAGGCTACTCCCCTTTTTTGTTTTTGTAATTGGGGTTTTAATGTGCGATTGGCACGTTTAACAATCGCTTGTCCCTGAGAATTGTAAGGTATACCTGTGGTGTGCTGAATGTTCCATTTTTGTAAAAATAGAACATGTTTTCTGAAAGTGTAAATGGACCCATTATCTGTTTAATACAGGTGATGAGGATGGTTTTAAAGAAGTAGCAATGTGCGAGGCTAATTGAACTAATTGAGTCAGCTACAACATTTAGTGGCATGGAAACATCTGTAATAAAGTTATTACAGCAAAAAATTCTGTCTGTGGGCAGAAGTGAAAGAACTACCCTTTCCACGGGACCCCAATAAGCCACTTTTCCTTTTCCCGAACCATCCACAAAATAGGAATCTGCTCCTATAATGGGGGTACTTAAGACAGTATTAGAACTTACATACGGTGTATGTTTTTAAAAAATCCCAAAGTTTAGATTGAGAGTAATGAATTGAAATAATTCCTTGAAACTCAGCAACTGCGATTGAAACAGGTTCCTTGATTTTTTGAAACTTTTATATTTGCCATTGTTTGTGCAAATAAACTCACTCTATGGGTTTCTGTTCTAGTTCCTCTACACAATTTCATATAATCAAAAAGTTACCAGTCTCCCTATAAGGTCTAGTTGCTGACAGTCTTGATTTGCATTATCATAAACTAATATCCTAAGAAGAGTTTCAGCTGCCACATTATCACTAATAGATCTTGAAGAGGGGCTATAAAATCAGGATAAGGCTCAAGTGCACCTTGGAGAATGTTGTTAAAGGTGGAATCTTTATGCTTATAGGGAACCACTTACTCCCATGCAGTTTACAAATTAAAGCTATTTGTGCTACTTTATCATCCTCATATCGTGTTTGTGCCTCTGTGTTAGCCCAATCTCCATATCCAGTGAAGTGGACATAAATTATATTTAAAGGTGGATTTTGAGCTGCATTTTTTTTAGCTTGCAGCTCTGCTCTCGCAGACCACCAAGATCTGAATTGCAAATAATCCCCTGGATTTAGAACAGTTTTAGTCAAAAGTTGCCAACCAACAGTAATTAACCTGTAAATTTCAGTAATCATTTGCAATAATCCGATGGTGAAAGGAATTTGCATTACATAATTTGATACTGCTGCTTTTAATTCCTTTAGTAATTTAAAATTAAAATGTTCATGACTTGCTATATTTTCATCTGGTTCATTTGTTCTTCAATAAACAGGAAAAGCTAATACAGCAGTCATGTCCCCTTGTTTAGAGGCCTCCAGTATACATTTTTCTATAGCCACAAAGTGCCTCAGGACAAAGGCTCACTAGGGGCTGTGGGGAAAGGTGGAGGTGGGAAATCAGAAAGATCAGGAGAACAATGCCTTTTCCCAGGAGATCCATTATCTTTACAATGTTTATTTTACCCTGCAGTTTGCAAGGGCTCCAGAATCAATTTAACTAGAGACCAAGAGGTCCAAATTTCAGCCAGAATATTTTCTCCTTGCCTATGATGCTTGTTAAAAATTTCATTCATTCTAGTCCATGTTTGGAGTCCTGGTGTGGTGCTGTGGGTTAATGCGTCAGACTACAAAGCCATTTGAACTGTAAGGTCGGTGGTTCAAGCTCACCAGCTGCTCCTCGGAAACCTTATACAAGGTTGCTATGGGTCAGAATCAATTTGACGGCACTTCACAACACAACACAACAAGTCCATGTTTGCAAATCTAATGTGTCCTCATCTGGGAACCAGGGATAGTATTTCTCTATATTATTTAATAGTTGAATTAATTTCCCTTCTGATATTGACACCCTACACTATTCTAAAAAGAACACAGTAAGGAAACGTAGGGCTTATATTTACTGTCCCCCTTGATCCATAACCCTGCCATGCCTAATCCTAGGCTTTATGCCCTGCAGATCGATATCCCCAGAATTCTTTTTACTTACCTTCCAGGGTCACCTTTGTCTGTTACTTACCCTTGTATTTTGTCTTTTGTCAAGAACCTTCCCTGCTCCCTGTTCAGGCACCTACAGTGATCCACGTCAGAATGCTGTTGCAGTTGCTAGTGACCCTGCATAAGGTTTCCGAGGCTGTAAATCTTTACGGAAGCACAAACCTCATCTTTCTCCTGTGGAACAGCTGGTAGTTTCGAACTGCTAACCATAAGATTAGCAGGCCAATTCAGAATATTAGCTAATAAAAATACCATAGGTCACAACACAATATTGTCCAATATAGTGCTAAAATATGAGCTACCTATGTTTGAGACACTTGAAATGATCAGTGGGACCAGCAATGTTGTTATTGTTGTTAAGTACTGGTGAATTGGTTCTGACCCATAGCAACCCTGTTTAGGGTTTCTGAGGAGTAACCGGTGAGTTTGAACAGCCAACCTTGTGTTCAAACTCACCTTATGGGCCAGCGCATTATCCTGCATTACCGCATCAGGATTCCTGGACCAGCAATGAACTCCATCAAATCAATGATCTTTAAGATAGCACAAGGCCAGGTTAAATTTACCCTGCTTTTCATGGAGTCATCATGAGTTGCAGGCAACAACAAAAACAACATAACAGATACTAATAAAAAAATGTCATCAAAACATTTTTCTTAAGCCTTGTTTTTGGTTCTGAGCCTGGGAATTTCAGCATAATATTATAGTCATTCCTGCTTATCCTAGAACACATGTTATTATGTAACTGATTTCAGTGAGGGCTGCATGAGGACCAAGGCATCTTATTCATTATTATAACTCTAACACCTAGGAATTGTTCTTGTATGTAAGATGTACTGTGTTATGGAACAGGAGAAATAATATTTATTAGAAGAACAAATTAAAAGCAAGTGTATTCAGAAATATATGTTCTTCACTTTTCATTCTGCTCCACAATTACTCTAATAGCTTTCCTTGGTTTCTAGAAATATCTTAACATGGTTAACACCAGAAGAATTCAGTGAGAATGCTATATGTTATCTGGCAGGAAAATCGTATAAGCTATTATTTATTAACACAAAGCAAATGATTAGTTTATTCAATTAGTTCAATGTCACAGTTAATGCCAGCGTTCTCATGGAATAGAATGCAGGTAGACACACTTGGTGCAGTCATTGTGAGGAGGGAAGTTAAAGGATGGAGTTATTTGAGCAAAGTGGGAAGAGAGCAGGTATGTAGCATGCAGTACTTTGATTGAATGTGAAGTGAGCAAAATCAAGGAAGGGAGTTGAAAAAGTCATTTATCAATTGTGTCCAAATATATATATATATATTTTTTTGCTCCTTTGTTCTGAAAATATTATTAAGCGCCATCAAATCAGTTTTGAATCATAGTGAACCTATATAGGTCTTCCAAGGCCATAAATATTTACGGGAGAAGGAAGTCTCATCTTTATCGCATGTGGCAGCTAGTGGGTTCCAACATTGTGGTTTGAAGTTCAGTGTTTATTGTACAAAGCCACCACACCATAATTGAAAGGAGTCCAGGTGTTGCAAAATAGGATAAGCACTGGACTATTAAGTGAATAATTGGTGCTTCAAACCCACCAGGCATTCCTCATAAATCTCGCTATGAGTCAGAACCAACTTTATGGCACTTAACAACAACAAATTTAATTGATAATTCTCTTTGCTTTCCTTTGTGTTAATTTCTTCTCAGGTTTCGGCAAGCTATAGCAATTATTCTTCTAGGTCTGGAATCTAATACATAGAGGTACTTTATAACTGCTTGAGTAGAGTTAAATAAATTGCCTAAAGATGATTGGTTGTTTTAGTATGTGTCATATAATCACTTTTCTTTAATAATGTATTTTAGGTTGCTGTAAGAATTATTTTATTTATTTTAATGTGTTGGAAGAAGTACAGCCATAATGCTTCTAGAATACAAGATTGCCAGACTTGGTCTTTCATACTTCAGACAAAATATAAGAAGGGAACAGACCCTGGGTGGAGGGTCATCAAAAAAGAGAAAGATCCCCAATGAGATGGATTGGCACTGTGGCAGCAACAAAGGTAATCAAGTATAGCAACAATTGTGAAAATGGTGCAGGACTAGGAAGTGTTACATTTGGCTGTGCATAGGGTTGCTATGAGTCAGAACTAGCAACTACAACAGTGTGAAACATTGGAAGAAGCCCTGGTGGTGCAGTGGTTAAGCATTCAACTGCAAACTGAAAGGTTGACAGTACAAACCTATCAGCATGTAAGTAGGAGAAACAGTCTATGTTTGTAAAAATTGCTGCCTAAAAACCCCTATGAGGCAGTTCTACTCTGTTCTACAGAGATGCTGTGAATTGAAATTGATTTGACAACAATGGGTAGATATATAAAGCATTTAGTATAGTGTTGATCTCCAACCAAAAAAAAAAAAGAAAAGAAACAAAAAAAACAAATTATCTGCTGCAGATGAGATTCTGACCTTGCATTTAGCAGCCCAAAGTTTAAACCACATTTAACCTTTACGCCATGAGGGCTCCTCTGTTGGGCTTCAGAAGACCCAAAATAAGTGGTATTTTAGGTAATAAAATATCATTGAACTATTCAAATATCTTTTAAAACTCAATAAAAAAATTACAAAATACACCAAAAAAAATCTGAATAAAAACCTCACCAAAGAAGATATAAAAATGCCAAACAAGCATATGAAGAAATGGTCAACATAGTTCATTAGGAAAGCAATAAAGACATTGCTAAGGGGTGAAGTAGCGTAGTGGTTACAAATCGGGCTGCGAACCTCAGGGTCAGTAGTTCGAAACTACCAGCTGTTCCGTGGGAGAAAGATGAGGCTTTCTGCTCCTGTAAAGATTTCCAGCCCCGGAAACCCTGTACAGGGTCGCTATGAGTTGGAACCGACTCCACGGCACATAACAACAACAAGTGGTGAAGTGCCCTGGAGTCTATTCTGATTCACAGAGACCCTGTATAGCGTTTCTGAGATTATACATCTTTGTGGAAACAGAAAATCTTATCTTTCTCCCACAGAGATACTGGTGGGTTTGAACCACCAACCTTGTGGTTCACAGTACAGTACTTGTCCTACGGAGCCACTGCACTTCACAACAATTACATAACACACACTTACTGTTGCTTTTGATAGGTACCATCAAGTAGCTTCCAATTCATAGAAATACTATGAACAAAAGAACAAAACACTGCCCAGTATTGTTCATTTTCACAATGAATCCTATGTTTGAGCACATTGTTGCAATCCCTGTGTCGGTCCATCTAATTAAGGAATATCCTCTTTTTTGCTGAATCTCTACTTTACCAAGTATGATGTCCTTCACCAGAGATTGGTTCTGCCTAATGTCCAAAGAATATGTGATGAAATATCACCATCCTGACTTCAAAAGAACAATCTGGCTGAACTTCTTCTGAGCTAAATTTATTTATTCTTCTTATAGTCCATGATAGATTTATTACTCTTTGTTAACACCATAATCAACTCTTAGTCCTTTTGCCTTATCCTTTGTCCAGCTTTCATATGCATGTAATATGATTGAAAATACCATGGCTTGGATGCCTTACTGTCATCAAGTCACTTCTGAATCATAACAATACTGTAGGACAGAGTAGAACTGCTCCTTTGGAATTGTTGTTGTTAGGTGCCGCTGAGTCGGTACCGACTCATAGTGACCTTATGCACAGCAGAACGAAACACTGCCTGATCCTGGGCCAACCTCACTACTATAGCCACACTTGAGTCCGTCGATACTGCCACTTAGCCAATCCACCAATCCATCTTGTTGGGGGGGTGTTTCCTCTTTTTATCTGACCTTCCACCAGGAGCAAACACTTTCATCTGTTGCCCTTGGAGAAGTTGGGGATTCAAATTGTTGACCTTGTAGTTAGAATACAAAAGATTACCCATTACATCGCCAGGACACATTGCCTTACCTACTATTGTTGTTGTAAAGTGCTATCAATTCAGTTATGCTCATAGTGACCCTGTATTGGGTTTCCAAGGAGTGGCTGCTGGGTTTGAACAAGGACCTGTGGTTAGCATGTGCTTATCTTTCAGTGATTATCTTATAGCACCACACCAGGATTCCACCTTACCTATTGGAATGGCAAAATGCATGACAATGACAAGAAATATAGAGTAGCATTTGGAGCAACAGAAATTTTCGTTATTAATTTTTAAAATCGTGAAATTGCACAACCACTTTGAATAAGGATTTGGCATTTTTTTGCAAATCAAAACATAGGCTTACAATATGATCCTGACATGTTACTCCTGGTTTATATACAAATCAGAGGGAAAAAATATCCATAAAAAACCACATACCCATGAATATTTATTTAAGTTTTATCATTGCCAAAAACAGGAAGCAAACAAGAAGTCCTTCAATGTTGTTGTAGCTAGGTACCATCATGTTGATTCCATCTCATAGGGATCCTGTGCACAACAGAACAAAACACTGCCTGGTTCTACACCATCCTCACAATAATTGCTACGGTTGAGCTCATTGTTACAGTCATTATGTCATATTGAGGGGCTCCCTCTTTACTGATGATCTTCCACTTTGCCAAGCATCATGTACTCCTCCAGAAACTGGTACCTCCTGAAAACATGTCCAAAGCACAAAAGATGAAGACTCATCAATCTTCATTATAATGAGCTTTTTGGCTACACTTTTTCCAAGGCAGATTTATGTATTCTTCTGGCAGTCCATTGTATTTTCAGCTCTGGTAGCGTAGTGGTTACAAATTGGGCTGCGAACCTCAAGGTCAGCAGTTCAAAACTACCAGCTGCTTCATGGGAGAAAGATGAGGCTTTCTGCTACTATAAAGATTTACAGCCTCGGAAACCCTGTTCAGGGTCGCTATGGGTCGGATCCGACTCGATGGCATTTAACAACAACAACAACATAATTCTAATGCACCAATTTTCCTAAGGTCTTCCTTATTCATTGCTCAACTTTCACATGTATATGAGGTCATGTGCCTGGGTCAGGCATACTTTAATCCTTAAACTAACATCTTTACTCTTTAACACTATAAGAGGTTTTTTGCAGTAGACTTATCTAACAGACTACATTGTTTGATTTCTTGAAAGCTCCATCCATGATCTTTGATTGTGGAGCTAAGAAAAAAGAAGTCCACGGTAATTTCATTATTTTATCTGGCTTGTTGTTAAGTGTCATTGAGTCAATATCGACTCATAGAGACCTTATGTACAGCAGAATGAAATATTGCCCAGTCCTGGGCCAACCTCAGAATTGTTGTCATGCTTGGGCCCATCAATGCTGTCACCTTGCCAATCCATCTTGCTGGAGGTCTTCTAATTTTTCTCTGACTCTCCTTCCACCTTACCAAACATTATAGACTTCTCCAGTGACTGGTCCCTCCTGAAAATATGTCTGAATTAGGAGAGATGAAGTTCGACCATCCTGGCCTCCAAGATGCACTCTGGGTGCACTTCTTCCAACACAGATGTTTGTTCCTTTGGCAGACCACGGCCTTTTCAATATTCCCCTCCAACACCGTAATTCAAACACAGCAATTTTTCTATAGTCTTCCTTATTCAGTGTCCAGCTTTCGTATGCATATGAGGTTATTGAAAATACCGTGGCTTGGGTCAGGTGCACCTTAGTCCTCAAGCTGACATCTTTGCTCTTAAACACTTTAGAAAGGTCTTGTGCAGCAGATTTGCCTAATGCAATATTTCATTTGATTTCTTGACTGCTGCTTCCATGAGTGTTAGTGGTTGATGCAAGAAGAATGAAGTCCTTGATCTTTTCTCCCTTGATAAGAATGTCGTTTCTTAGTTCAGTGGTGAGGATTTTTGTTTTCTTTACATAGAGATGTAATCCATACCTAAGGCTGTGCTCTTTGATCTTCATCAGTAAATGTTTTAAGTCCTCTTCACTTTCAGCAAGCAAGGTTGTATCATCTGCATATCACAGGTTGTTAATGAGTCTTTCTCCAATCCTGATGCCAAGTTTTTCTTTATATAACCCAGCTTCTCAGATTGTTTGGTAAGCATACAGTTGAATAAGTATGGTGAAAGAATACAACCCTGTCACATACTTTTCTTAATTTTAAACCATTCAGTGTTTCCATGTTCTGTTTGAACAACTGCCTCTTGGTTCATGTACAGATTCTTCATGAGTACAATTTAGTGTTCCAGAATACTCATATTTGCAATGTTGTCCATAGCTTATCATGATCCACACAATTGAAGCCTTTGCATAGTCAACAAAGCACAGGTAAATGTTTTTCTGGTATTATCAGTTTATAGCCAAGATCCATCAGACATCAGCAATGATATCACTCATTCCATGTCCTCTTCTATCCAATCCTGATGCCTCATTCTTCACTTAGTCCAGCTTCTCTCATTATTTACTCAACATCTTCAATTAAGTATGGTGAAAGGAAACAACCCTGATGTACACGTTTCCTGACTTAACCCCATGGAGTATTCCTCTCTTCTCTTGGAACAATTGCCTCTTGTTCTATGTACAGGTTCCACATGAGCACATGTATTCTGAAATTCCCATTATTCGCACTGTTGTCCATACCTTGTTATGATCCATAGTCTAATGCTCTTGCATAGTCAGTAAAACACCAGTAAACATCTTTCTGGTGTTCTCTGCTTTCCGTCAACGTGCATCTGATGTCAGGAATGATATCTTTCATTCCACATCCTCTCCTCTTCTGAATCCAACTTGAATTTCTGGCAAGTCACTATGGATGTGATGCTGCAATTATCATGAAGCTGGATTCACATGCTAACATGGGTGTCAGGGCAGGCAATATAAAACAAGAGGAAGGTTAGCAAAGGAGAAGGAAAAAAATCATTAGTGATAAATTGAAGACTTTCAAGATTCATAAATGTGTTCTCTGCTTTAAAAACAAAACAAAACAAAACAAAACACTTTTTGATAGATTTTAAGGTAATCCAGCTTGAAACTCTGGAAGTTCTCTGTCAGTGTATGCTTGCAACCATTTCTGTATTACCTTTAGTAACACTTTCTTCACATGGGATATCAAAGATATTGTCCGATGATTTCTGCATTCCATTGTGTCAGCTCTCTTTGAAATGGGAACAAATACAGATCTCTTCCCATCAGTGGGCCAGATTTTTGTCTTTCAAATTTTTTGCATAGATGAGTGAATGCCTCCAGTGCCACCTCACTTTCTTGAAAGATTTTAATTTATCTGGCTAGCATGAATTTATTAATTGATGCAGTTGTTAGGATTTTGTTTTCTTTATTTTGAGATGCAATCCAGACTAAAGTGTGTAGTTTTTGGTCTTCATCAGTATTTCAAGTATTCATTTCCAGTTAGCAAGCCTGTGTCATATGCATAATGAGATTTTTAATGAATCTTCCTCAAATCTTGATGCCTTGTTCTTTTTTCATGTAATCCAGTTTCTTATATTATTTGTTCAGCATACAGAGTGAATGAATATGATGAAAAGATGCAACGTTGACATGCAACTTTCCTGATTTTAAACAATTTAGCATCCTCTTGTTCTGCATTACATGTCTGTGTCTTTGTTCTTTGTCTGTGTACTAGTTCCTCAAAATTAATTTTTTTTTTTGAATTCTCATTCTTTAAAATGTTAATAATATTTTTTATGAGCCACAGAGTTCAGTGTCTTTGCATAGTATATAAAGCACAGACAAACATCTTACTAGTATTCTTTTATTTTAGCCAATATTGATCTGACATCAGCAATAATATCCCTCATTACACGTCTTATTGTGAATCTGGCTTGAATTTCTTGCAGCTCCCTGTTGATGTTTTGTATATGCTTTTGAATTATCTTCAGTAAAACTTTAATTGTGTTAATGATATTGTCTCATAATTTCTGCATTACATTGGGTCACTTTTCTTTGGCATGGACAGAAATATGGATCTCTTAAAATTGACTGGCCATGTTGATACCTTCCAAACTTCTTGACACAAACCAAACTGTGTCTTCAGCACTGGAACTGAGTCCTGGTGTGGTGCAGGATAATGCAATGAACTGCAAAGTCATTTTGAACCATGAGGTTGATGGTTCAAATTCAACAGCCACTCCTCAGAAACCATGTACAGGATGACTATGGGTTGAAACCAACTTGGCGGAACTTAACAATAACAACAACAAACACTGCATCCATTTGTTGAAATTTTTCAATTTGTATTCTAAGAATTACTGGTGTCTTGATTTTCACTATTGCCTCAATGCAGCTGGAACTTCCTCTTGAGTCCCATTCGTGTTTGATCATATGCTATCTCTTGAAATTGATGAATATCAAGTATTGCTTTTCAGTACAATGACTCTAGGTATTTCTTCCCACTTTTTTCATGATTCCTGCATTACACAATATTTTGCTCATAGAATCTTTAAGTATTAAAAGTTGATGCTTAACAGTTCCTCTACTTGGCATATATCCACAAAAAATACAAGCCAGAACATGAGCAGATATTTGCACACCAATGTTTATCACAGCACTATTCACAAGAGCAAAAAGATGGAGATACCCTAAATGCCCAACACTGGAAAAATGGATACAAAAACTTTGGTACATACACACAATGGGCTACTATGCTACCTTGAAGAATAACAATGAATCTGAAAACCACCACATAATATGGATGAACACTGTGGACATTACCCTGAGTGAAATTAGTCAGTCACAAAAGGAGAAATACTTCATAGGACCACTACTGTAAAAGACTAAGAAAAAGAACCCATACTAAATGTGTGTGTGGGGGGGGGTTCTTTGCTGGTTACCGGGGG
>NW_006408891.1:1732333-1741221 GCF_000296735.1 Chrysochloris asiatica | reverse complement strand
AGTTTCAAACTGCTGACCTTGTGGTTCGCAGCCCAATTCATAAGCACTACGCTACCAGTGACCAGTGAAGGAGACTTCCTGTGGAGCTTCTGCATTACATAAGACCATAGTGGAATCTTGAATCCCATCCAGAGTCTTCTGAGGTGGGAAATTTCCACTGGAAAGGACAGGCAGACCAGCCTGGAACTGCTAGAGGAACAGAGGATACTTCTTGAAAGAAAGACCAACAGGAAAAATAAACAACAATAATGGCAGTCCTACAGACTACTACAAGAACAAGCAAGTTGCATGCCCAGGAGACATCAAGGCAAGCAGTTGGGTTCCCTTAGGGTAAACCTCCTTCCAAGACTAAGACTCAATGGGAATACACAAGCAGACACGTGCTCTGGCTGGTGACCACGTTTGTCACTGATAAGCAGCAGTGAGGGAAAAACAGTAATGAAGCTGCAAGCTAAGTCCAACCACATTCAATACACTCCTGTGAGCCCGGGTGGAGACCTGGTTGGCCAGCAGTTTAGCAAGATCTGGGGACTCCTGGGCCCAGAGTCAGTGACATAGCCACATAGGAATTGAGTGAAGAATGAAGCATCCAGCTGATAAGAAGAGAGGGTATATGCACAAGAACATCCACATTTACAGATAATATCCACAAGACATGACTTCAATGACTGGATGATCAGAGTTCAACTAGAAGAAGAAAGAAGAGGAAACAAATCTTTACAGCAAGGATCATTCCCACCTTCTCCATATACAGAGTAGACAGGGATGGACAACTTGGACATTGGCTACCCAAAATGGCGGGGGGAGGGGGGCTACAAAGGCAAAAAGTGACTGGCTTACAAGCTTTCAAGAGGGAACCTAGATCCAGAGTGCACAGGCGAAGGCAGACTCTCCATGAATAGTATCTAATATGTCTGGGCAGGACTGATGAAAGGAGATGTGGATAGCACTCATGTAATACAACAGTGAATAATTACTATCAGGACTGACTGTGAGGGTTGAAAATGTACAGGTAGATGTTTTGTAGCAAAAGGGAGAGAGTGGTTGACTTTGAAGTCCAGGAGCAGAGGCCCCTTGTACCATCACAGGAGAACAGTGGAGTGCAGGAACCTACCCAGAGAAACAATGACACCAGAGATGGAGGCAGAGACAATGACATGGAATGATGGAGTGGCTGGGAACTCTAGGCCCAGAGAGGGAGAGGGGCTGTGTGCTGATGACCAGGAGGCAGGCTTGTGGTGTGTACCCTTTGATTGGTTGATGATGAATGGAGGGGATTGTAACCATGACAATGTAATGATATATGATAGGATGAATGTAAAGCTAATGTCCTCCCATGTAAACTATCACATAATTCACAATAAAACATTAAAAAAAAAAAAAAGTAAAATATTGCATGAAACCACTACTGTAAAAGCTTAAAAAATAGATACCCATACTAAAAGAAAAAAGAAAAAAATTCCCAGGCGTGGAGGTAGGGGACTGTAGAGCACAGGTTAGGGGATAGTCACATCATGGTTCAGGTGTTGGTTCACACAAGAAGTGGGAAGGGGGAGGAAAAACAAGGTAGACAGGGGAACACTTACGTAGGTTTTCATGGGTTAAATGGGATAGAGCTAAGCAGTAATGTATGCTTGACCTTGGAACAACAGGGCTCTGTGATACAGGGATCAAGGCATAGTCTGAATGGGTAACAGAGGTAAATAATATTAAGATGCTTAACTGTCTTATGAATATTGGTGTCCCTTGCCTATTATTGTAAAATAGACACTCGAGTGGGATAGAAAGGAATATCAGGAAACATGCTTTCAGAAAGCTTGTAAGCCCGTCTTCAGCCTATAACTGACTGGAATAACTAAAAGGGATTCTAGGACTTGTCCAGGGAAATAGGCTTCTTGTGGAATTTTTGTAGGGTATAGGATCTTAGGTGGAATTCTGAGCCCGATCCAGAACCTTCAGAAGTGGGACATTCCCACTTTAAAGCACATGCAGACCAGCTTCTTGAAAGAGACCAACAGGAAAAAAAAAACAAAAACAAAAAAAAAACTGCAGACTGTTTGGCTGTTATAGGAACAAACAAGCTGTTCACTTGGGAGTCATCAAGGTAAGCAATAAAGTTCTTCAAAGGGCAAACCTTCCTCCAAAACTGAAACTCAAAGGGAACACACGAACAGGCATGTAAGCTCGCTGGTGACTGATTTGGTCTACTTGTAAGTGGAAGTAGGAGAAAGGAAGTAATGAAGACAGGGACTGAGATACACCACATTCTATAGACTCCTGTTGACCTTAAGATGAGAGAGAGAACAGGAAGGGCTGGTTTGTCTGAAGTTTGGGGTGACTTGGGAATTCCTGAGCCCATGGACACTGACCTAGCTATCGGGGCGAAAGTTAAAAGTAAAGTGTTCAGGTGATAAGAAGTGGAGCGAGACACAAAAGAATGCCCAAACTTACAGATACACCCATTTGACCTAGTGTATCAGAATTCTACTAGATCAAGACAAAGAATTTTTATAAAGAAAGAAACTGTAAATTGCTACAATTTGATGAACTTGACCTATACTTATGGATATTGTTATTGCTATTAGGTTCCAATGAGTATCTATCGACTCATAGCAACACACTGCACAACAAACAAAACAGCCTGGTCCTGGTCCAATCTCACACTTGTTGCCATGCTTCATCCCACTGGTGCTGCCACTCTGCCAATCCATCTTGCTGGGGGGTTCTTTTTCTCTGGCCCTCCCTCCACTTTACCAAACATGATATCCTTCTCCAGTGACTGATTGCTCCTGAAATATGGCCAAAGTATGAGAGACGAAGTTTGGCCATCCTGGCCTCCAAGAAGCCCTCTGGCTGTACTTCTTCCAACACAGATATGTTTGTTTTTTTGGCAGCCCATGGCACATTTAATATTCCCCTCCAACAACATAACTCAAAGCATCAATTCTTCTATAACACTCCTTATTCACTGTCCAGCTTTCATATGCATATGAAGTTACTGAAAATACCCTGGCTTGGGTCAGATGGACCTTAGTCTTCAAGCTGACATCTTTGCTCTTCAACATATTAAAAAGGTCTTGTGCAGCAGATTTGCCTAATAAAATACATCATTTGATTTCTTGACTGCTACTTCCATGAGTGTTGATGGTTGATCCAAGAAGAATGAAGTCCTTGACAACTTCAATCTTTTCTCCATTGATGGAAATGTTGCTTATTGGTCCAGTGGTGAGGATTATTGTTTTCTTTACATTGAGATGTAATCCATACCGAAGATTGTGTTCTTTGATCTTCATCAGTAAATGTTTTAAGTCCTGTTCACTTTCAGCAAGCAAGGTTGTATCATCTGCATATAGCAGGTTGTTAATGAGTCCTCCTCCAATCATGATGGCACGTTTTACTACATATGACAAAGCTTCTCGAATTATTTGCTTAGCACACAGGTTGAATAAGTATGGTGAAAGAATACAACCCTGTCGCACATCATTCAGTGTTCTCATTTTCTGTTCAAACAACTGCCTCTTGGTCCATGTACAGATTCCTCATGAGCACAATTAAGTGTTCAGGAATACTCATCCTGTGCAAAGTTTTCCATAGGTTGTCATGATCCACACAATCAAAAACCTTTGCATGTCAATAAAGCACAAGTAAACATCTTTCTGGTACTCTGCTTTCAGCCAAGATCCATCGGACATCAGCAATTATATCAATCATTCCACATCCTATTCTGAATCCAGTTAGAAACTCTGGAGGTTCTCTGTCAATGTATGCTTGCAGCCGTTTCTGTATTACCTTTAGTAACACTTTACTCACATGGGATATCAAAGATATTTCCGATGATTTCTGCATTCCATTGAATCACCTCCTTTTGGAATGGGCACAAATACAGATCTTTTCCAATCAGTCAGCCAGATAGTTATCTTCCAAATTTCTTGCGTGTTCTTCCTTTTTGGTTTTCTGGCTCCAGATCTTTGCACATTTTGCTGTAACATTTAACTTTGTCTTCTCCAGCTGATGTTTTGAAATTTTCTGTTCAACTCTTGGACTTCTTCATTTCTTCCATTTGCTTTAGCATCTCTATGCTGGAGAGCAAGTTTCAGTGTCTCTTCAGACATCCATTTTAACCTTTTCCTTCTTTCTTGTCTTTTTAATGACTTTTTATGATGTTCTTGATGTTATCCCACAACTCTTCTGGTCTTTGGTCTTTAGTGTTTAATGTATCAAATCTGTTCTTCAGATGATCTCTAAATTCTGGTGGGATATATTCAAGGTCATATTTTGGCTCTTGTGCACTTGTTTTCATTTTCTTCAGTTTCAGTTTGAATTTGCATATGAGCAACCAATGGTCTGTTCCACAATCTGCCCCTCGCTTTGTTTTGACTGATGGTATTGTGCTTTTCCATTATTTCTTTTCACAGATATAGTCAATTTGATTTCTGTGTATTCTGTCTGGTGAGGTCCATGTGTATAATTTTCTCTTTTGCTGTCTAAAGAAGGTATTTGAAATGAACAAATTATTGATTTTTTCAGAATTCTATCATGTGATCTCCAGCATCATTTCTATCAAGTCCGTATTTTCCAACCTCTGATCCTTCCTCTTTGTTTCCAACCTTTGCATTCCAATCACCAGTAATGATCAATACATCTTGATTGCATGCTTGATTAATTTCAGTTTGAGGAAGTTGATATAATTCTTCTATTTCATCCTTACTGGCTTTGGTGGTTGGTACATAAATTTGAATAATAGTGGTATTAACGGGGCTTCCCTGTAGGCGCATGGATAATATCCTATCACAGACAGCATTGTACCTCATGACTGATCTGGATATGTTCTTTTTGACAATGAATGCAACATCATTCCTCTTCAATTTGTCATTCCCAGCATAGTAAACCATGTAGTTGCCAGATTAAAAATGGCCAATACCAGTCCATTTCAGCTCACTAATGCCTAAGATATCGATGTTTATGCAATCCATTTCAGTTTTGACAATTTCTAATTTTCCTAGATTCTTACGTTGTACATTCCATGATGCAATTATTAATGGATTTTTACGTCTGTTTCTCTTCATTTTGAGCTGTGCCCCATCAGCAAATGAAGGCCCCGTGAGCTTTACTCCCACAGTCTTTACTCCATTTGTGTCATCATGATCAACTCTACTTTGAGGAGGCAGTTCTTCCCCAGTCGCATTTTGAGTGCCTTCCAACTTGAGGGGCTCATTTTCTGGCACTATATCTGACAGTGTTTCTCTGCTGTTCATAAGGTTTTCAGTGACTAAATATTCAGAAGTAGTTTGTCAGTCCTTCTTCTTAGTCTGTCTTTGTGTGGCAGCTCATCTGAAGCCGTTCCACCATGGGTGACCCTACTGTTATTTAAAATAACCATGACATAGCTTTCAAAATCACAGCAACTCACAAGCCACCAAAGTATGACAAACTGTCAAATGAGTGGTGAACTTATGGATGCAATACCAACTGAGATGGAAGGGCTCTTCACGTTAAGGATCAATCCTATTCCCCATATACACAGGGTTGATAGGGACAGGGAACTTAGACAATGGCTATCTAAAATAGGGGACTATAAAGGAACAAAGTGGCTGACTTACAAGTTATCAAGAAGGAGCTTAGTTTCAGAGTGTGCAAGGGATAGTAGAATCCTCACTGCAAAGTTCTAGTCTTGTCTAGATGGGCCTGGTACAAGGAAATGAGGATAGGAATCTTTTGATTCAATAGTGAGTTATCATGACTAACTGTGATTGTCACAATTGTAAATATAGAAGTTTTTTTGCCAAAAATTGAAGAGTATTTAACTTTGCATTCCACAAAGAGAGGACCATAGAACCATCAAGATAGAAGAGCATGTGCAGAATGTGGGACATAAACCAGAGAAACAGAGACACCAGAGATGGAGACAGAGGTGATGCCATGGAGAGACAGAGCAGCTGAGAACTCTAGACTCATGGAAAGAGAAAGACTGTGTGCTGGTGAACAGACAAGAGACTTGAAGAAAGTGCCCTTTGATTGTTTTAATAATTATATATTCCTTCTTGATTTTGTGTACATTAAAAAAAGAGAGAGAGAGAAACAAATGCTGTTAACTGATGATGCATGGAGGGTATTGTAATCATGGCAATGAAACAAAATACAATAGGTTGAGTGCAAAACAAATGTTTCCCCAAGTAAACTATCACTCAATTCATAATGAAAGCTTTTTTAAAAGAGAAAAAGTTGAGGCTTCTTCAGTTCTTTCAGCTTTAGAAATGCTGAGCATGTTCTTCCCTTTTAGTCTTCTACTTTGGGTCTTTTCACATTTCATTATAATACTTTATTTTGTTTTCTTGAGCAGTCCTTTGAAATATTCTCTACAAATCATTTACTTCATCATCTCTTCCACTCGCTTTAGTGTCACTTCATTCAAATTCACGAGCAAGTTTCTGAGTTTCTTCTGACACCTATTTTGGTATTTTCTTTCTTTTCTGTCTTTTTAATGAACCTTTGTTTTCTTCTATTGTGATGTTCTTGATCTCATCCCACACCTCCCTTTGTCTTTAGTCATTAGCATTTAATACATCAAATCTATTGTTGAGAAGTTTTCTAAAGTCAGGTAGGATATACTCAAGTTCTATTTGGACACTCCTGGAGTAGTTTTAATTTCTTCAAGTTCAGCTTGAATTTTCATAGGAGAATTGATTTGTTTCAAAGTCAGCCCCTAGCCTTATGAGATCGATGATATTGCTCTTCTTCCTCATCTTTTCTCATAGATATAGTCAATTTGATTCCTGCATATTCAATCTGATGAGGTTCAGGTGTGCAGATGCATTTTATGTTGTTTAAATAATGTATTTGCAATGAAGAGGTCATTGGTCTTGCAAAATTCAAGCATGTGATATCCAGCATTGTTTCTATCACCAAGGACATATTTTCCAAATACTAATTCTTCATTTCCAATTTCCCCATTCTAATCACTACTAATTATCAATCTATCATGATCACACATTTACCAGGTTCAGACTAAAGAAGTTGGTAAAATTCTTCAGTTTCATTATATTTGCCTTTAGCAGTTGGTGCATATATTTGAATAATTATAGTATTAACTGGTTTTCCTGCTAGCTCTATGAATATTATACTATCACAGACAGCACTGTACCCTTCAAAATAAATCTTGAAATGTTCTTTTTGAAAATGGATGGGATGCCCTTTATCATCTATTTGTCATTCCTGGTATATATGATTGTCCTACTCAAAATGGCATATACCTGTCCATTTCAGCCCATTTGTAAAGATTTATGCCTAGTATAACAATCTTTATGCATTCTGTTTCATTTTTTACAACTTTAAAATTTCCTGTATTAATACTTCATACATTCCATATTCTGATTATTAATAGATCCTTGCCACTGTGTCTTCTCATTTTGAGTTGTTGCTCTATCAGCAAATTAAGGTTTTGCAAGCATCAAGGTCAACTCTATTTTTCAGAGGCATGTCTCTCTTAGTTGTATTTTGAATGCCTTTTATACTGAGGGCATCATCTTTCAGCACTTTACCAGGAATGTTCTACTACTATTCATAAGGTTTTCAGTGACTAAACATTCAAAAGTAGTCCCAGTGTGCCTTAGCTTGGAAGTTCCACTGAAACCTGTCCACCAACAAAGACCCTGCTTGTATCTAAAATATCAGCTAATCAGCACCCAACATCACTGCAATACACTAACAACCACAGTACCACAAACTAACAGTAAAAGAAAGAGAAAAGGAAAAAAAAAAGCTGTGTTGCATCCATAAAATGGAGTTAAAGGAAATGTCTTTTGAAACACACTCCAACAACAATAGATGAAACGTATATGCATACTGCTAAGTGAAAGAAGTGAGTATGAAAAAGTTGTATATTATGTGAATAATTATACAAAATTTTGGACAAATAAAATAATCAATGAGTTCCAGGGATGCAGGATGAATACAGAGAACATAATAGGTGAAACACAGAGACTTTTTAGGGCAGTGAAACTATTCTGTGTGATACTATAATGGTGGGCACATAACAAAATGCATTTGTCAATGAAACTGTACAACAAAGAGTGAATCCTATTGTAAACTACGGATTCATTTTAGTAAATAATAATGTATCCTTATTGATTTATTAATTATATCAAACATATTATAGAAATAAAATATGTTAATCATAGGAAAAATAGGATCCAGGATGGAAGGGGGCATATGATAACTATTTTCTGCACAATTTTCTGTAAACCTAAAACTACTCAAAAAAAATGAAATCCATTAAAAAATTCCCTATAATATTGTATCTTCCATCTCACTTCTGACTGTATTTTCATAATTCTACATGTATTGATACGTCTACTCCAGATTTCTAATCTCAATTTTTTGGTAGCCACTAATGCAGGAAGGAGCTCTGGTAACGTAGTGGTTACAAATCGGGCTGCAAACCTGAGGGACAGCAGTTCAAAACTACCAGCTGTTCCACGGGAGAAAGATGAGGCTTTCTGCTCCCGTAACGATTTACAGCCTCAGAAACCCTGTACAGAGTCACTATGAGTAGGAACCGACTCCACGGCACATAACAACAACAATGCAGAGTAAAGTGATGTGCATTATGACAGTTTGTGTGATGTCAGCTAACAGGAAAAGAAAGGAAAGGGATAAAGTTGGAAATGAAAGCTTGCTTTGTTCTTTTGTATAATATTTGACTTTACTTCACATTTTTGTTGAATTATAACACACAGAAATGAAGCTCTGTTACACCACTGTCTGTCATTTTATTGTATTGTGGTGGTTTACATGTTGCTATAATTCTAGAAGCTATGCCAGGAGTATTTTGTGTTGGAGGAGAATATTGAAAGTGCCGTGGACTGCCAAAAGAGCCAATAGATCTGTTT
>NW_006408891.1:1720102-1732158 GCF_000296735.1 Chrysochloris asiatica | reverse complement strand
TTGGCCCAGGATCGGACATTGTTTCGTTCTGCTGTGCATGGGGTCGCTATGAGTCGGTTCCGACTCGATGGCACCTGACAACAACAACAACAACATGCCAGGAGTATTTTGATATCAGCAGGGTAACTCATGATGGACAGATTTCAACTGAGCTTCCAGACAAAGACAGACTAGGAAGAAGAAGAAATTGACTACTTATGAATATTTAGTCACTGAAAACCTTGAGATTAACAGTGGACCTTTGCCAGCACCACAATATTGAATGTTGAAACATGATGAAAAGCATCAAATGTTGTCTGCCTGAAGATGAACCCCTCAGATTGTAAGACATTCAAGATACAAATGGGAAGAACTGCCTCCCCAAAGTAGAGTTGACTGTGAGGATGTGAATGGATTAAAATATTCCTCTGGAAAATACATTTTTTTGTTGGTGCACAACTCAAAATGAAGAGAATGAGATGAAAACATCTATTAATAATCCAAACATGGAATATACAAAGTATGAATCTTAGAAAATTAAAAGCTCTCAAAAATGAAATAGAATGCTAAGCTACAGAAGTGAGTATGAAAAAGTTGATATCCTAGGCATTTGTGAGCTGAAATGGACTGATGCTGAACACTTTAAATATATCTATCACAAAGTTTACTATGCATGGAATGACAAATTGAGGAGGAATGACATCACATTTATCATCACAAACAACATATCAAGATCTATCTTAAAGTATAATGCTGTTTGTGATATGATAATATCCATATGCTTATACAGAATACCAATTAATGACACTATTATTTAAATTTACACACCAACCACTAAGGCCAGTGATAATAAATTGAAGAAATCTGTCATCATGTGTACAGTCAAGATGTATTGATAATTACTGGTGACTGGAATTAAAGAGGAAGGTTGGATTTTTTTTTTTTTTAATTCCAATGGTTGGAATTAAAGAGGAAGATGAGTAACTATAAATCATGACCTTGGTGATAAAAATGATGCTGGAGATTGCATAATAGAATATTGCAAGACCAATGACCTCTTAACTGCAAATACCTCTTTGAAACAGCATAAAAGATGACTAAATACATGGACCATGCCAGATAGAATACATAGAAATCAACTTGATTTCATCTGTGGAAAGAGATAGTGGGAAAGCTCCATATCATCAGCAAAACAAGGGTAGACTGTGGAACATACCATCAATTGCTCATATGGAAGTTGAGGCTGAAGTTGAAGAAAATGTAAACAAGTCCACATGATTCAAAAATGACCTTGAATATATCCCACCTGAATTTCAAGATCATTTCAAAAACATATTTAAGTCATTGACATTAAAGACTTAAAACAAGAAGAGTTGTGGAATGACATAAAGAACAACATACAGGAAGAAGGCAAAAGGTCATTAAGAATAAAAGAGAAAGAAAAGACCAAAATGAAGGTCAGAAGAGACTTTGAAACTTGCTCTCCAGCATAGAGATACTAAAGCAAATGAAAGAAAAAATAATATAAAAGACCTGAAAAGAAACTTTCAAAAGGCATCTCTAAAGGACAAAGTCACATATTATAATTAACTGTGCAAAGACCTGGAGTTAGAAAACCAAAAACGAAGAACATGGTCAGCATTTCTCAAGCTGAGGGAACTGAAATGAACATTCAAGATTTGAGTTGCAATATTGAAGGGTTCCTTGGGGAAAATATTAAATTATGTAGAAAGCATAAAAAGTAGAAGGAATACACAGATTTACAGTAGCAAAAAGAAATGGTAGAGGCTCAACAATTTCAAGAGGTAGCATATAATCAAGATCCAGTGATATGGCAGGTCTTATTGACTACTATTACAAGATCAAGCAAGTTGCTTGCTAAGGAGCCATCAAGGCAAGTAATCAAGTCTCTTTAGGACAAACCCCCCTCCAAGACTGAGACTCAAAGGGAACACATGAGCATGCATGTAAGCTTGCTGGTGACCACATTCATCTACTGGTGAGTGGAAGAGCAGTAAAAGCAGCAATGAAGATATGGGCTGAGTTTGACCACATTCCATAGACTCCCATTGACCTGGAGATGAGAGAGAGAAGAGGAAGGGCTGATTCGTCTGAAGTGTGGTGAGACCTCAGGAATCCTGAACCTATGGACAAGGACACAGCCATGGAGGAGTAGAGCTGAAAGTGAAGCATTCCACTGATATGAAGTGAAAGATGATGCACAAGAATGCCCAAACTTGTAGATAGTACCCATTCAATTTAGCTTAGATGGCTTGATGATCAGAACTCAACTAGAGGAAGATATAAAAAAAAATTTTGATAGAGAAAACAAGAGTAAATTGTTACAATTTTATCAACTTGACCTATCCTTATGGATGTACTAGCTCATAATACCAACTGAGAGGGAAGAAGTCTTCACATCAAGGATCAATCCTATCTCCTCTATATATAGGGTTGATAGGGATGGGCAACTTAGATATTGGCTACCTAAAATGAGGGAGCTCTAAAGGCATGAGTTTTCAGTGACTAGCAATTCGGAGGTAGTTTGTCACTCTTTCTTCCTAGTCTGTCTTTGTCTGGAAGTTCATCTGAAACCTGACCACCATGGTGACTCTGCCAGTTATTTAAAATACCGGTGGCATAGCCCTCAGAATCACAGCAACTCAAGCCACCACAACATGACAGACAGACGAGTGGTGGCCGTTTGGTTTTATGTTGATACTGTCACTTTAAATTTCTATGTCAATCCTGATACAATACTGATATAATCAAGATACAATCAAGATGTTCTCTCCTGATATTATCAGTCCTAATACAATCAAGATGTTCTCTCCCAATATGGTGGATCCTGGAACAGCTGAGTGTCTTGATCCAAAATACAATGGATTTCTGGATTCCCTTCAAATTCCCCAGCTGTAAACCCTCCGATCCTCCAAACATACCTTTATATTTGTTTCAGAGTTCCAACATTATCTCGTGAGCCCTCTTGGCCCGGTGTTCCGTGTTGTTGTTGACCGAGCTCCTCACTACATGTCTACCCAATCTGCCATCTTGAAGGAGCAAGGCCTGGTAGTGAGCAAATAATAAGAGAAGCTGGGTTCTATGAAGAAAAACGTGGTGTCAGGGTTGGAGGAAGACTCATTAACAACCTGCGATATGCAGATGATAGTTCAACCTTGCTTGATGAAAGTGAAGAGGACTTGAAATATTTATTGATGAAGATCGAAGAGCACAGCCTTTGGTATGGGTTGCATCTCAATGTCAGAGAAACAAAAATCCTCACCACTGGACCAATAAACAACATTCTTATCAATGGAGAAAAGATTGAAGTTGTCAAGGACTTCATTCTTCTTGGATCAACTATCATCACTCATGGAAGCAGCAGTCAAGAGATCAGATGACATATTGCATTGGGAAAATCTGTTGCACAAGAACTTTTTAAAGTGTTGAGGAGCAGAGATGTCAGCTTGAGGACTAAGGTGCACCTGACCCAAGCCATGGCATTTTCAATAACCTCATATGGATGTGAAAGCTGGACAGTGAATAAGGAAGATCATAGAAGAATTGATGCCTTTGAGTTGTGGTGTTGGAGGAGAATACTGAAAGTGCCATGGACTACCAAAAGAACCAATAGATCTGTTTTGGAAGAAGTGCAACCAGAGTGCTCTTTGGAGGCCAGGATGGCTAAGCTTTGTCTCTCATACTTTGAACATGTTGTCAGGAGGGAACAGTCACTGGAGAAGGATGTCATGCTGGGTAAGATGAAGGGTCAGAGAAAAAAAGGAAGACCCCTAACTAGATGAATCAGCCAGGTGGCATCATTGATGGTGTCAAGTGTGGCAATGGTAGTGAGGTTGGCTCAGGATCGGACATTGTTTTCTTCTGCTGTGCATGGGGTCGCTATGAGTTGGTTCCTACTCAATGGCACCTGACAACAACAACAACAACATAAAGGCATGAAGTGACTGGCTTACATGTTTTCAAGAGGGAGTTTAGTTTCAGAGAGTGTGTGGTGGGGGTAGAATCCCTATTAAATAGTTTTCATCTTGTCTGTATGGGTCTGGTGAAAAGAGATGGGGATAAGATTCTCAGGATTACATAGTGAGTAATTTTTATCATTACTAATTGCGACTGTTGAAACTGTAAAGGTAGAAGTTTAATAACAAAAAGGGGGAAGTAGTTAATCTTGCAGTCAAGGAACAGAGGACCTTAGAACCATCAAGGGAGAAGAGCATGAGCAGAATGTGGAACCCTATCCAGAGAAGCAGCGACACCAGAGAGGGAGGAAGAGATGAGGACATGGAGAGATAGAGCAACTGAAGACCTTAGACTCATGGAAAGAGAAAGGCTGTGTGCTCAAGACCAGAAGGCAGTCTTGCAGACTGTGCCTTTTGATTGTTTAAATGATTATATATTCCTGAGTGTTTTTGTGTACATCTTCCGCCCCACCCCACCCCAAAAATAAAAAACCAACAGAGTGAATAGAAGCAAATACTATTGAATGATGACGCATGGAGGAGATTGTAATCATTACAATAACATGATGAGCGTAAACCGATATTCTCCCATGTAAACTATCATTCATGTTACAATAAAAACTTAAAGTAAATAAACAATAAATAAAAACTTGAAAAAATGTATTTATTGTATTCATCAGTTTCTTCTCAAATACATCAAAGACCTGGTTGTACATTTGAACTTATCTTGTGGTAACTTAGATGGGTGTGTGCCAATTCTTCAATTGGGGAAAGTGTAACCTTTTCACATATAGTGTTTCTTAATTAAGCATCATACTAATTTCTATGGAAGTAAATTTATGATGTTTCCTTAATTTATGACCTTTGAGACACAAAGAATTAAAAATATTGTTTTTGGTGAATTTATAAAAAGAAAATGATCCAATGATACTGAAGGAAGAAGTTCAAGGTGCATTGGAGGCATTGGCAAAGAACAAGGTACTGGAAATTGATGGACTACAAATTGAAGTCATTCACCAAACTGATGTAGCACTTGAGGCACTCACTAATCTATGCCAAGAGATTTGAAAGACAACTACCTGTACAACTGATTGAAAGAGTTCCATATTTGTGTCCAAAGAGAAGTGACACAAAGGAATGTGGAAATCTTCAGACAGTATCATTAATGTTGCATGTAAGTAAAATTTTGCTAATAATAATATGAAAACAATTGCAACCATACATTGACAGGGTATTTCCAAAGGTTCAAATCAGATTCAGAAAAGGACATGGAACAAGGGATATTGTTTCTGCCATCAGATGGATCATGACCTGAGATTTACTGACCATACCAAAACTTTTAATTGTGTGTATCATGACAAGCTATAGACAGCATTGTGGAAAGGAGTTTTCTGGAACACTTAATTTTGCTCATGAGGAACCTGTTCATATGCCAAGAGGCAGTTGTTCAAAAGAACAAGGGAACACTGAATGGTTTAAAATTAGGAAAGGTGTGTTCCAGGGTTGTATTCTTTCACCATATTTTTTCAAACTGTATGTTGGCAGAGGCCATGCCATCAAGGAACTGAACAGTGGGAGACCCTGTGCATGAAAAGCTCTTTGTTTTAGCAAAGTGACAATGAGTTTCTCCTTGGTTGGCAAAGCCACAAGGAGAACTCCATGCAAAGGCCCTGTAGTTCCTGTGTTTTTTCTTTTATGAATAGTTCATTTTTTATTTTTTCTTGATTTTATTATAGAAGTTTTCAGTAGACTTTTCAATAATCATATTAAAGGTTAAAAATTACATTTAGCTACTTTCACATCATATTCAATTATGTGTAGTCATAAAGATTGCCTTTTACACCAACAATAAGTTTCACCACTAGGAAAAATCACACCAGCCAAAGTATTGCCAGTTCAAGTTTAAGATTACAATCAACATTCTGTGTAGTTTCAGTTAGGGACATTAAGACCTCTAAAAAATAGCTAAGACGTAATTAAGGGTTGTGAGAATATGTAAGAAAATAAGTAGAAATTTAACTAGATGTTTTTAGATAGAGATATTATTAGTGTGGGGAAGCTGTTCCATTTATTCTTAACTATAAAACTTTAGGTACCATTATATTCTTATTTTTATTGTTCAATCAATTATGACTAGCTGATATGTATGACCAGTTACAGAAAAAATAATGTTTTGATTATGAATTGTGATTAATGAATCTGTAGAAAATAGTAGGTGAGGGTAGAAATAGGAGTTAAGATTTAGAACATTGTTTGAAGGTTAACTTGACAACTTTGTTTGAAGGTTAACTTGACATTTTAGGGAGGATTAGAGAATAACAACAACAACAACAAAAAAAAAAACTTACAGATGTTAGCAAGGTAGCTAGGAGTACGAGGAGGCAAGAAATGAAAAGATCAAAGAAAATATTTTGATGTTCTTGACATTCTTTGATGTAATTTGAAGGCTCAGGAATCAAAAGAAAATGTAATCATGAAATGCATTAGAGTTTAAAGGAATTGATTATTTTTAAGTCATTGTGTATTGTAATGGTATATAAAGAGCTAAAAAATTAAGTAGAAAAAGGAGAGAGCAACATAGAAGAGCAGCATCTAAGACTCAAAACGACCCATTGACTCCGTGTAATTCATTTCGCCAACTCCACATCCCCCTTCGAGAGCCTCCTAATAATTTGTCGAGGCTGGTCCCCGGCAGTAAATTGAGCAAATAATCCAAGAAGCTGGGTTATATAAAGAAAAATGTGGCATCAGAATTTGAGGAAGACTCATTAACAATTTGTGATATGCAGATGATACAACCTTACTTGCTAAAAGTGAAGAGGAGTTAAAATACTTACTGATGAAGATCAAAGACCACCATCCTCATTATGGGTTTCACCTCAATGTAAAGCAAACAAAAAATAGTCACCACTGGCCCAATAAACAGCATCCATATAAATGGAGAATGAATTAAACATGTCAGAGACTTCATTTTTCCTGGATCAACCATCAACGCTCATGGAAGGAGTCAAGAAATCAAATGACATGTTGCATAGGGAAAATCTGCTACTCAAGACCTCTTTAAACTACTGAAGAGCAAAGATGTCAGTTTGAGGACTAAGGTATGCCTGATCCAAGCCATGGTATTTACAATAGCCTCAAATGCATGTGTATGATGTTGGACAGTCATTAAGGAAGACCGTAAAATAATTGACACATTTGAGTTATGGTGTTAGAGAATACTGAAAGTACCACAGTATGCCAAAAGGAAAAACAAATCTGTTTTGGGAGAAGTAATGCCAGAATACTCCTTGGAAGCAAGGATGTCCTGACTTCATCTCTAGTACTTCAGACATATTATAATTATCAGGAGGGACCAGTCCCTGGAAAGGTTATCATTCTTGGTGAAGTCAAGGGTTAAAGGAAAAGATGACAGCAGAGTCTCAAACATAGCAATGATTGTGAAGTTCGTGCAGGACTAGATAGTGTTGCATTCTGTTGTGCATAGGGTCACTATGAATCCATACACACTTGATGGCACCTAACAAGAACCACAATGCAAAAGCACTTACATAATTATTTATCATGCTCCATGAGTTTTAACTTTTATTCTAATGCAATTTTTAACCTTTTTCAAATAAATACTTAAATATGTAAAAGACTAGTTTTCTCAGAGAAAATTACAAAAAATTATTCAAGTCATTTTATTATTACCAAAAGAAACTTTGATGAAATCACGCACTACCTCTCTTCTACAGACAAAATCATCCAGTATAGAATACTGAATTAGATTTGTTGGACATTTCACTTTTATTTGCAACTATGTGATATATTATAGGAGCTTTGGTTGCGTAGTGGTTATGAATCTAGCTGCGAACCACAAGGTCAGCAGTTTGAAACTTCCAGCTGTTCCGTAGGAGAAAGATGAGGCTTTCTGCTCCCATAAAGATTTACACCCTCAGAAACCCTATACAGGGTCGCTATGAGTCAGAACTGACTCCACGGCACATAATAACAACAACAATGTGACATACTATTAAGTTTACTGTTAAGCTGATGAATACTTTTATTTATTTTTGGATCAATTTTTTTATAACCTAGAAAATACAACACAATTTTGAAGTGAAATGACCAGCAGAACAGAGAATCAAATATATTCCTCACTTTAAAAAATATTCCCTATACTCTGCTGATCATTTCACTTAAAGATTGTAGAAATTATCTTGAGTTAAACAAAGAACTAATAAATATTTTGTTCCCTGACATTTTTTCTGCTGATCATTTCACTTCAGAATTATAGAAAATAGCCTAAGTTAAATGATGAACTGCTAATTATTTGTTCCCCTGCAGGTTATTTGTTTTCCCTTTAGTGGATTCTGCCTCATGGTAATCCTATAGGACATTGCCTCATAGTGTAACCTAGGTTGTAGCATATACAGTAACAGATCACTAGGCCTTTTCTCCCTAGGAGTCACCAAAGAGTTTGAAATGGCAATCTTTCCATCCAAGAAGAAGGAGGAAGTTATCAAAGGCTGAGCAGGCATTGGAGGATAGGAACAAGTGTTATTTATCTCTCCTTTCATATTTTCCTCTTCTTTTCTTTCACCCCACAATCACTGATAAGCAATAGCTATTCCTTTAACTTATGCCTGTATCTTACTTGGCAGGACAGTTTCTCTTAGGGAAATATTTATACTTTCTAATATTTTTTGAATGTGAAATATGAGTGGAGGTTTATATAAGAAGTATTAAAAACAGCATTTTCCTGGTTATTTTATAAGTTGTGAATATGAAACATAGAAGGAGATGTTTAAGAACATATTTAGCATCTAATTAAAATTTGAACTGAGAAGGGGAAAGATAAACAAAGGGAAAAATAAAAAGAGAAAAAGAAAGCTTTAAAAGAGTGAGGATATCAGTGAGGTGGGCGAACTCTAGAGAAATCCCATTAAAATTTCAAGGAAAGAAGCAAATACAAGAGTCTTCTATAACACAATCAATGAATGATTGTTGGAAGTAGATTTGTGTAAATTCAGACAAGGGTGAGTGCAGAATAACATAAAAAGCAGGAATCTTGTGATCAATGATATCATTAACTAAGGGAAAGAATACCCGAGGAGGAGTAGGTTGGAGAAGGATAATGATTTCTTTCATTTTAGAAGTATTGATTTACAACCTGGCCATTAGGTGTGGTTTTCTAACAGACAGTTACATACAACATCCTGGAGCTTCAGAAAGAGATTGGTAGTGTGGTCATCAATCATCAGGAAATGGGTGATATTAGTTTGAGCTCCACAGTAACTCATTCTGCCAGGCTTCAGGTCAACAAATGCTAAACAAAAGAAGGACTCTGAAAGTAAACATATGCCATCTAGAACAGCAGAATATTTCTAGAATAGAACAACACTAAAATACAAATTTGCTTTAAAAAAAAAACTATAATAAAATATGAAATTCAATAATAAATAATATCTTATTATAAAAAATGGTTTTGTATTTTAGAGTGTCAGATGAGTTAACATAAATATTAGTCATATAAAATAGACGGTATCTTTTCATTTTCAGTTTTGTCCATTAGGATATTGAAAACAAGAGGTAAATAGGAAAGGAGAGATAAATAGTACTTGTTCCTGTCCTCCAAATCCTGCTCAGCTTTTGATAACCTCTTCCCTTTTCTTCTTGGACTGAAAAGTTGGGGTTTTGAAACTTTGGTTTCTCCTAGGGAGAAAAGGCCTGGTGATCTGCTACTATATAGGTTATATACTAGGTTACACTGTGAGGTAATTCTACTCTGTCCTATAGGATTACCATGAGACAGAATCCACCAAAGGGCACACAATAACTTTGTTGTTGTTAAGTTCCATTGAGTCAGTTCCGACCCATAACGACCCTGTATAGGGTTTCCTAGGAGTTGCTGTTTAGCTTGACCGGCCAGCCTTGCAGTTCAAACAGCTTTGCAGTGTGACACAATAACCCACAGCGTCACACCAGGGGACCAAATAACAATTTGGCATTTAACTGAGGCTACTTTCTATAATTCTGAAGTGAAATGAACAGCAGAAAAAAGACAGGGAAACAAATATTTATCAGTTCTTCATTTAACTCAAGATAACGTCTATAATTTTGAAGTGAACAATCCTCTTTAAAAGCATATTAAACCTAGAGATGCTATTTTTTAAAAGGTCTGAATTTAATTTGGAGTCTTGGTATGTTACCATTGGATAAATCCTTAATCTCAAGATTGGATTGAACCACAAGTTCAAACTCACCAGTCACTCCTTGAAGACAAACAAGGTCAATAAGAGTCAGAACTAACTCAGTGGTCCCTAACACCAACAGCATTCTTAATTTTTACTATAGTAATTTCCTTCATTGTATGATTAAAGAAAGCATTTACTATTTCAAATAACTCAATTAAAAAGTGGGCACAGGATATGAACAGACACTTCACTAGGGAAGAGATCAGGGCAGCCAACAAACATATGAAGAAATGCTCACCATCACTGGCCATTAGAGAGATGTAAAACAAAATAACAATGAGATATCATTTCACAACAACAATAACAGCAAAGATGAAAAATGGAGAAGACAATAAATGCTGGTGGGGATGTGGAGAGACTGGGACACTCTTGCATTGCTGGTGGGACTGCAAAATGGTCCAACCTCTCTGGAAAACAATATGGCATTTCCTCAGAAGGTTGAAAATAGAAATACCTTATGATCCAGCAATCCCTCTACTCAGTATTTACCCACAAGAAAAACTAGCCACAACACGAGAAGATATATTCACACCAATGTTTATAGCAGCACTATTTACAATAGCAAAAAGATGGAGACAGCCAAAGTGCCCATCAACTGAAGAATGGATAAACAAATTGTGGTACATACACACAATGGAATATTATGCTACATTGAAGAATAACAAGGAAGCGGCAAGCCACCACATAACATGGATGAACCTTGAGGACATTATGGTGAGTGACATTAGTCAGTCACAAAAAGAGAAATACTGCATAGAACCACTACTGTAAAAGACTAAGAAAAACAAATTATACTAAAGGGGGGTAGGGGAAGTTTTTGTCAGTTGCTGTGAAGTTGGTGATGGGTGTAGGGAAGGGGGGATGGGGTAGCGCAGGGCTGGGATTGGACACAGGATAGCTTGGATGCTGGGGAGGGGGGCAATACATAGGGAGGGAGGGGGAAGTGGAGAAACGGTGCAGATGGGAGAACAATTGGGCATGTTTGAAAGGGCTAAATGGGACAGAGATAACGGACGATATATGCATAGCCTTGGAACTGCAGGGCTCTGAGATACAGGGATTGAGTCATGGTTTGAATGGGGAGGAATCATGTTAAGATGCTTGACTGTTTTTTGTTTGTTTGTTTGCGTGCTCTTTTAATCTTGGTTTCCCTTGCATTATATTATAGAGTAGACACTGGAGAGGGAGAGAAAGGTATAGTCAGAAACATCACACTAGAAGGCTTGTAAGTCCGTCTTCTGCCTATGACTGATTGGAATACCTAAAATGGGGCTACAGCGTACCCAGTGAACGAGGCTTCCTGCAGAGCCACTGCAATACACAAAACTATAGGTAGAAACTGGAACCACATCCAACTCTCCAGAGATGAAAAATCTCCACTTGAAAGGACGAGCTGACCAGCCTGGAGCGGCTAGTAGAATAAAAGATACCTCTTGAAAGAAAGACCTGCAGGAAAAACAGAGGCAGATGGACTGTTACTACAAGAACAAACAAATCGCTTCCCTAGGAAACATCAAGGCAAGTGGCCAGGTCCTCTCAATGCAAACTCCCTTCCAAGACTAAGACTCAACGGAAATGCACGTTCTGCTTGGTGACCACACACATCACTGATGGGGGAAAGTGGGGTAAAAGCAGCAATGAAGTGGCAAGCTAAGCCCTACAATGTTCAGTGAACTTCTGTGGATCCAGTTGGGGACCTGGTTGGCAAGCAGTGTGAGGAGACCTGGGGACTCTTGGGCCAAGAGTCAGTGGCGTGGCCACGGAGGACTTGAGAAGAGAGTGGAGCTACAGGCTGACAGGAAGAGAGGGAATGTGCACAGGACTGCCCACACTTGCAGATGATACCCACGTGACCTGGACC
>NW_006408891.1:1717024-1719258 GCF_000296735.1 Chrysochloris asiatica | reverse complement strand
AAAAAAAAAAAAAAAACGAAAGAAAGAAATTTGGAAGACAGCTACCAAGCCAATCATCTGGAAGAGATCCAAATCTGTGCCCATTTCAAAGAAAGATAATTGAATAGAATATGTAAATGACCAAACAATATAATCAGTATCACACATAAATAAAATTATGCTGAAGAAAATTTTATCATGGTTGCAGCAGTACATCAATAGGGAATACAAAAAATTCAAGCTACATTCAGTTTTTTTAAAAAATGTGGAATGAGGGATATCATTACTGATGTCAGATATATTCTGTCTGAAAGTCTTTCTTCATTCAACTCTTTGGATGGTAGAAAATTATGAATAGCATTACAAAGAATGGAGATCCTGAACTAGTTAATTGTGATAACATGAAACCTGGATATAGACCAAGAGGCAGTTGTTTGAACAGAACAAGTTGAACATCAGGAAAAGTGTATGTCAGTGTTGTATCTTTGCTCCATCTTATTCAATTTCAATGTTCACCAAATAATCTGAGAAGCTGGACTATATGAAGAAGATCACAGCTTGAAATTGGTGGAAGACTCACTAATAATGCATATGACAACTTTGCTTGCTGAAAGTAAAATGGGCCTGAATTGAATTTATTGATGAAGATCGAAGACAACAGTCTTCAGTATGAATTACATTTCAATATAAAGAAAAAAAAAATCTCACAACTGGATCAATAAGCCACATCATGATTAGCAAAGAAAACATTGGTGTTAAGGATTTCATTTTACTTGTATTCATAATTAACAGTCATGGAGTCAGCAATTAAGAAATGAAATGACATATTACAATGGACAAATCTACTACAAAAAACTGAGAATTTGCATAAATAAAAAGTGTCCTGTGTTTCGTTATTTTTGTTGTCAGTAAGTGCTGTAGAGTCAGTTCTGACTCACAGTGATGCTGTACAGGATTTCCGAGGAGTGAGTGGTATGTTTGAAACACTGACCTTACAGTTTAAACCAACCTTATGATCAAGTGCTTATCCTACAGTGCCACTCCAGGACTCATTTATTTGTATAAATTCTCACTCTTTATAACACTGGTAACTTTGTTTACCCAGAAAATCTAACAACCACATGGTTGCCTATGCCAGAATGAAAAAGTAAAGAGGAATGGCATTGGATTCATCATCAAAAAGAACATTTCAAGATTGAAGTACAAAATTGTCTGTGATAGAATAATATCCATATGGCTACAAGTAAGACAGTTATTACCAGTATTATTCAAATTTACTCACTAAACACTAAAGTCAGTCATGATGAAATTGTATAATTCTACCAATGTCGTCAGTTGAAATAAATTAAAAATAAAATGAAAATGTATTGATAATTACTGGCTATTGGAATCTAAAGACTGGAAACAAAGACAAATTATCAGTTGCTGGAAAATATGGCCTTGGAGATAGAAATGATGCTGGAGATTTCATGATAGAATTTTGCAAGACCATTGATTTCCTAATTGCAAATACTTTTATAAACAGCATAAAAGACAATTATATACATGGAACTCAAATTGATTACATATGTGGAATGAGACAGTGGAAAAGCTCCATATCATCAGTCAAAACAAAGCCAGAAGCAAACTGTGGAACAGACATAAACTGCTCACATGCAAGTTCAGGCTGAGGCTAAAGAAAATTAAAACAAGTCCATGAGAACCAAAACATGACCTTGAATATATCTGACCTTAATTGAGAGATCATATGATTTGATGAACAACACATTAATGACCAATGACCAGAAAGAAGACTTGTGGGATGGCATCAAGAACATCATACAAGAAGAAAGCAAAAGGTTATTTAAAAGACAAGAAAGAAAAGACCAAAATGGATGTCAGAAGAGACTCTGAAACTTACTCTTCAGCCTAGAGATGCTAAAGCAATTGGAAGAAATGAGGAGGTAAAAGAGCTTAAGTGGGTGACTTTAATACACTGCTTTCAAAAATGGATAGAACAACCAGAAAGAAACTTGATAAAGACACAAAAGAGCTAAACAACACAATCAACCAACTAGACTTTATAGATGTATACAGAGCATTCAACCCAACAACAACACAATACACTTTCTTTTCAAGAGCGCATGGAACATTCTCCAGAATAGACCATGTTTTAGGCCACAAAACAAGTCTACACAAATTTACAAACATCAAGATACTACAAAGCATCTTCTTAGACCACAATGCTATCAAATTAGAAATCAACAATAGAAAAA
>NW_006408891.1:1701432-1711684 GCF_000296735.1 Chrysochloris asiatica | reverse complement strand
AAAAAGAAATGGTTGATATTCAACCATTTGAAGAGAAGCATATGATCAAGAAAGAAGTCCAAGGTGCACTGAAGGTATTCCCAAAGACAAAGGCTCTGGGAGTTGATGGAATACAAATGGAAATATTTAAACAAACTGATATGGCCCTGGAGGCACTCACTCATCTATGTCAAGAAATTTGAAAGACTGCAACCTGGCCAACTCATTGAAAGAGATCTTTATTTTTAACCATCCCCACAACGAAACATCACTTATCCCACTTCTTCCTTGTATGTTCCCATTCCTCGTTCTTTCTTTCTTTTTTTTTTAAGTTTTTGTTGTGAATTATGTGTTAATTTACATGGGAGAACATTATCCATTTTCCTTACATTCATCCTATCATATTTCATTTCATTGAAATGATTACAATCCCCTGCATGCATCATCAAACATCCAAAGGATATACCCCACAAGCCTGCCCTTCAGCCGCCGGTACACAGCCCCTCTCCCTCCCTGAGTCCAGAGTCCCCAGCTGCTCCTTCTTTCCACATCATGATCTCTGCTTCCATCCCTGATGTCACTGCCTCCCTGGACAGGGTCCCACAAAATCAGACACTCCCCTCCTTTTATTACAAAGCATTTACATTTACCTTTCCAACACTGACTGTCAGACCTGATAGCAATCATTTGCTATTGAACCACAGGAGTCTTATCCCCCATACCTTTTATCAATCCCATCCAGAAAGATTGGAAACAACTCAGTGGAGATTCTACCTTTCCCTGTATCCTCTGGAATTAGGTTACCTATTGAAAGCTTGCAAGCCAGTCACTTCTTGCTTTGTAGCCCCCACATTTTGGGTATACAGTGTCTAGGTTCCCCATCCTTGTCAGCCCTGTGTACCAAGGGGGTGGGAATGATCCTCAGTGTAAAGATTTGTTTGCTCCTTTGTCATACTGCATCCACAATCATAGGTCAAATTCCTCCAATTGTAGTGGGTTACTCTTTTGTTTGTTTGTTTGTTTCCTCTTCTTTCTTCCTCTAGTTTTGTTCTGATCATCCAGCCATTGATGCCAGGTTAAATGGGTACTATCTGCAAGTGTGGGTGTTCTTGTACATCTCCCCTCACTTCATATCAACTAGACACATCACACTCTGCTCTAGTTCTCTGGTCCCTGCCTCTGGGTACAGGAGTACCTAGGTCTTGTCATACTGCTGGGTAACCTTGTCTCAATCCAGGTTCACAGTAGTCTATTGAATGTGGTCAGACTTAGCTCACAACTTCAATGCTGTTTTTCCCCCACTTCCCCTTATCAGTGACCAGCTTGGTCAGCAGCAAGATTACATGCCTGTGCGTGTATTCCCCTTAGTCTTAGATGGGGGGTTGCCTTGAGGGGATTTAACCACTTGCTTTGATGGCTCCCTGGTGAACAACTTGCTTGTTCTTGTAGCAGTCAATTGGACTGCTAGTCCAATTGTTTTTCCTGCTGGTCTTCCTTTCAAGAAGTATCTTCTGTTCTTCTAGCTGCTCCAGACAGGTCTGCTTGTCCTTTCAAGTGGAAATGTCTCACCTCAGAAGATTCTGGATGGGGATCAGGATTCCACCTACAGTCTTGTGCAGTGCAAAGGCTCTGCAGGAAGCCTCCTTCACTGGGCAAGTTCTAACCCCCTTTTAGATATTTCAATCAGTTATAGGCTGAAGATGGACTTACAAGCTTTCTCTTGTAATGTTTCTGGCTATTCCTCTCTCTCCCCTTCAAGTGTCTATTTTACAATAGGAGGTAAGGGGGAAAAAGATTCAAAAGACTGGAAAGCATCTTAACATCATTTCCCCACTCTTACACATTCAAACCATGTCTCAATCTTTGTATCCCTGAGCCCTGTTTTTCCACTGTTGTGCTTGCATCGTTATTTACCTCTGTTGTATTTAGCCCATGTAAACCTGCTTAGCTATTCTCCCATCTGCCTGTTTTTTTCTTTCCCCTTTCCCTTTTAGTGTGTGCCTCCCCCACCCCCAGCACCCAAACTGCCCTGTGTCTATTCCCTGCCCTGTGCTCCACCTTCCCCTCCCTCCCCTCACCCTACCCCATACACCCTGGTAACCAACAACAACAACAAAATTTCCCCCCTTTTAGCGTGGGTGCTTTTTCTTTATCTTTTACAATAATGGTCCTATGCCATATTTCTCTCAAGGTCTATTTTGGCTCTTGTGGACTTCTTTTAATTTCCTTGAGCTTTAGCCTTAACTTGCATATGAACAATTGGTGGTATGGTCTGCAGTCTTTCAGTGGTCTTGTTTTGACTGATAATAGTGAGTTTCATTGTCTCTGTCCACTGATGTAGTCAATTTGATTTCTTTGTATACCATCTGATGAGGTCTATGCATTTTTTGTATGTTACATTGTTTTAAAAAGGCATATGTAGTGAATAATTAATTGGTGCTGCAAAATTCTATCATATGATCTCAGGAAACTTTCTATCACCAGGGCCATATCTTCCAATGATTGACCCTTCCTCTTTATTTCCAAACTTTGCATTCCATTCACCTGTAATTATCAAAATTTCTTGACTGCATGTTTAATCAATTTCAGGCTGAAGAATTTATTAGGAGTCTAGAATTTTGTATCACTGACTTAAGTGGTTGGTTTGTAAATTTCAATAATAGTGGTATTAACTGGTCTGCCTTGTAGGTTTATGATCATGATCCTTTCACAGACAGTATTATAATTCAAGATAGACCTTGAATTGTTCTTTTTGATGATGAATGTAACACCATTCCTCTTCAATGTGTCATTCCTGGCAGAATAAACATATGATTATCAGATTTAAAATAATCAATATCAGTATATTTATCTCACTAATGCATAGAATTTGACATTTATGTATTTCATTTCATTTTTGACAACTTCCAGTTTTCCTAGATTCATACTTTATATATGCCATGTTCTGAATTTTAATGCAAGTTTAAGCTATTGTCCCTCATTTTAAGTTGTCCCCCATCAGCAATGAAGATCCTTTAAAAAATACCTCCATTCATGTCATCATGATGAACTCTAGTTTGAGGAGGCAGCTCTTCTCCAGTTGTGTTTTGAGTGACTTCCAACCTGAAGTACTCATTTTCTGGCACTATATTTGACAATATTCTGATGGTATTCATTGTTGTTCTTATTAGGTGCCAGAGACTGTACTGACTCATAGAGACCCTATGGACAACACAATGAAACAGAATCTGGTCCTGTGCCAAACTCACAATCATTGTTATGTTTGAATTCATTGTTGCTGCCACTGGGCCGATCCATCTCATTGGGGGTCTTCCTCTTTTTCTACCTAACATGATATCCTTCTCCATGGACCAATCCCTCCTGATAACATGTCCAAGGTATGAGAGATGAAGTTTGGCCATAGTAACTTCCAAGGAGTATTCTGGTATTTCTTTCAAGACAGATTGGTTTGTTCTTTTGACAGTTCATGGTTCTTTCAATATTCTCCTCCAACACCATAACACAAATGTATCAGTTCTTCTACAATCTTCATTATTTACTACCTAGCATTGGCATGCATAAGAGGTTACTGAAATTACCATGGCTTAGGTGAAGCACACCTTAGTCCTCAAATTGATGTCTTTATTCTTCAACACTTTAAAGAGGTTTTTGTGCAGCAGATTTGCCTAATGCAAATCTTAATTGTGGGTTTCATGGGTGCTGATGGTTGAAATCAACAAAATGAAGCCTTTGACAACTTCAATCTTTCTCAATTTATATTGTTATTATTTATTCGTACAGTAGTGAGAATGTTTGTTTTAGTCACATTGAGTTGCAACCTAGACTGAAGGTTGAGGTCTTTGATATTTATCAGTAAACATTTTAAGTCATCTTTCACTTCAGCAAGCAAGGTTATATTATTTGTATATAGCAGGTTGTTAAGGAGTCTTCCTCCAACCCTTATGCCATGTTTTTCTTCATATAATCCAACTTCGAGGATTATGTGCTCTGCACTCATGTCGACTAAGTATGGTGAGCTAAAACAGCCCTGTGCACTTCTTTCCCATTCAAATAACTACCCATTTATCTATGGATGGATTCCTTATGAGCACAATTAACTGTTCCAGAATGCTCATTCTCCATATTGTTGCCCATAGCTTGTCATTATCCACACAACTGAAACCTTTGCGTAGTCAATAAAGCACAGATAAACATCTTCCTGGTATTCTCTGCTTTCACCAAGATCAGTCTGACATCAGCAATGATATCCCTGGTTCCACGTCCTCTTCTGAATCTGGCTTGAACATCTGGAAGTTCTCTGTCATTGTATGGTTACAGCATTTTAAAAATTATCTTTAGCAAAATTTTACTTACATGTGATATTAATGACATTGTTCAATGTTTTCCTCATTCCATCACCTATATTTGAAATAGGCAAAAATATGATTTCTTCCAGTCACCTGGCCAGGTCATTGTCTTCTAAATTTCTTGGCATATTTACTTTAAAGCCGATTATTTTACAATGTTCTTATCTTTGACAGAAATATATTTCCCATGAGAAACATTTTAGTTCTGACTGGAAGGCAAGAATTTTATAGATATTTATGCACACATAACCTGAAATGTCATCTCCAAAATTTTATAAGCTATTAAATATATTGCCAAAAAAGGTAACTTGAATAAACACTCCTTTTTTCCAGTCTACCCAAATTGAATTTAAAAACCAATAAA
The DNA here is from genome assembly GCF_000296735.1 of Chrysochloris asiatica. Lineage (NCBI taxonomy): Eukaryota > Metazoa > Chordata > Mammalia > Afrosoricida > Chrysochloridae > Chrysochloris > Chrysochloris asiatica. The sequence goes on along the minus strand of NW_006408891.1, from coordinate 1,706,995 downwards.
TAATGGCAAATAAGCATATTCTTCATACTTTCTCATTTATTCACATTACTCTTTCATTGACACTAATAAGATTCTAATATTGTATTTTTAAAGTCTCATTTTATTTTAGAATGTATGGGTTCTCTAGCGTCTTTTAAAAAATTCAAACATATTTCAATTGCGTTATTAAACTAAAGCACAATACTATACAAATTATTCAAGAATTGAAATTCTCATACACTAAACTTAGACATAATTATCTACATCAAGAAGTTAACAAACTAGATAATATTCTGAAAGAACAGTGGTAATATGTATCACAGTCTATGATAGTATTTTATACCATCGTTTATTTTTAAACCATTTTTCAAATGCAAGAAAGAAATTATCCTTAAATCATAGAAAATTATGCTTGAAAAAATGTCTCTGGAGAAAGGTTCATTTGAGATACTACAAAGAGGACCTTTTCAACAAAATTCACTTCTATTCTATTCTCATGGAATTTGATAAAACTTTGTTCAGGAGAAGATGAAGTCTTATATAGACGTGTAGAAACAGAAACTGACATCATTAGTGTAAGAGTTAACATTGTCAGTCTCTGGATTTTTCATAAAGTCCTTTCTAAAGCTCTCACACACATACACAAATTATAGCAGTTTTTTGATGTACAGTTGTATACACATGAAAAACTTAGTTTTTCCTAAAGATAATTATTTTTTATTAAATGTTGTACCTAACTAAGTTCATTTAATAATTTTGATGTAAAATGAGTTGCTGCAGAGATTTTTTCCCCCTGAGGATGTGAGCAACTCTTTACTTTGGATAATAAAGCAAATAGCTGAAAGCAATCAAACACCATGCCAACTTCACAGTTTTTTCTTAAGCTAAGATCTGCTTCCTCAAAGTAGAGTTGACGGTGATAATATGAATGGTGTAAAGATTTCTGGACTATTAGTGGTGGGTGGGGCACAATTCAAAATGAGGGAAAGCAGTTGCAAACATTCATTAATAACTAGAACATGGAATGTACATATAAACCAATATCTTAGTCATTAGTGAACTAAAATGAACTGGTATTGACCATTTTGAATCAGATAATTACATAGTTTGCTATGCTGCGAATGACAAATTGAAAAGGAGTGGTGTCACATTCATTATCAAAAATAACATTTCAAGGTCTATCTTAAAGTATAAAGGAACTCTGGTAGTGTAGTGATTACAAGTCAGGCTGCTAACCTAAAGATCAGCAGTTCAACAGTACAAGCCATGGGAGAAAGATAAGGCTTTCTGATCCTGTAACGATTTACAGCCTCAGAAACCCTAGGCAGCATTGCAATGGATTGAAACAGACTCATGACACACCACCACCGCCACTTGAAGTATAATGCTGTCTGGACAGAATAATATTCACATCCCTGCAAGACCGGAGTCCTAGTGTGGCACTGTGGAATAATCACTCGACCATTGGTTGGTTTGAACTGCACGGTGAGTGGTTCAAACTCACCAACCACTTCTGGGAAACCATATACAGGGTGACTATGAGTCAGGATTAACTCAACAACACTTAACAACCACAACATGGAAGACCAGTTAATACCACTGTTATTCAAATTTATGCACCAACCACTAAATCTAATGATGATGAAACTGAAGAATTCTACCAACTAATTAAGTCTGAATTTGATAAAACATGCAATAAATATGTGTGGATAATTACTGGTGATTGGAATGCAAAGGTTGGAAACAAAAAAGAAGGATTGCTAGTTAGAAAATATGACCTTGGTGATAGAAATGATGCTGAGATCACACGATAGAATTTTGCAAACCAATGACTTCTTCATTGCAAATGCCATATAAGATGATTATACACATGGACTTCCCCAAACAGAATATATATAAATCAAATTGAATACATCTGTGGGAAAAGATGATGAAAAAATTCCTTCTCAAAAGCCAAAACAAGGCCAAGGGCCGACTATGGAACAGACCAACAATTGCTCATACGCAAGTTCAGGTGAAAGATAAAGAAAGTTTAAAAAAAGTCCACAAGAGCCAAATTATGACCTTGAACACATCCCACCTGAATTTAGAGATCATCTCAAGAACAAATTTCATACATTAGATATTAATGTCTAAAAACCAGAGGAGTTGTGGAATGACATCAAGAATATCATATAGGAAGAAAGCAAAGAATCATTTAGAAAATAAAGAAAAGAAAAAAAAAAAAAAGGATGTTAGAAGACTCTGAAACTTGTTCTCCAGTGAAGTGATACTAAAAAAAAAAAAAAAAGAAAAAGAAAAAGAAAGAAAGAAATTAGGAAGGAAAAAGAGCTGAAGAGAAAATTTCAAAGTCAAATGTTATAATGAAATGTGCAAAGATCGGGAGTTAGAAAACCAAAACAGAAGAACATGCTCAGCATTTCTCAAACTTAAAGAACTGATTTAAAAAATCCAAGTCTCTACTAACAATACTAAAAGATTATTTTGACAAAATATTGAATGATGCAGAAAGCATCAAAATAAGATGAAAGGAATACACATAATCATTGAACCAAAAATAAATAGTCGATGTTCAACAATTTCAAGAGGTAGCATATGGTCAAAAGCAAGTGGTACTAAAGGAAGAAGTCCAAGGTGCACTGAAGGCACTGGGACAGAACAAGGCTCTGCACATTAATAGAATACAAATTGAAATCTTTCAGCAAACTGATGCAGCACTGGAGGTACTCACTCATGTATGTCAAGAATTTGGAATCTCTTCAAGCGATTGGAAGTGGTCCATATATGTGCCAGTATGAAAGAGACATGATATTGTTGTTAGGTGCCTTTGAGTCAGTACTGATTCAGTGACCTTCTCCACAACAAAAACAAACACCACCTAGTCCTGCACTAACTTCACACTTGAGTCCATTGCTACCTGCCACTGTGCCAATCCTTATCATTGGGGATCTTTCTCTTTTTCTCTGACTGCACTTTTTTTTTTAGTAAACATAGGTAACCCAATGTAATGCAGAAAAATACTGATAGAACAATATCTTTAATATCATATGTCAGTAAAATTTTACTAAAGATAATTTTTTAAGTGTCACAAGTAGCTGACAGAGGTTTAAGCCTGATTGGAATGACAGATCATTGCTGACATCAGATGGATCTTGACTCAAAGCAGAGAATACCAGAAAGTAGCTTCTCTTTGGTTTACTGACTATGCTAAGGCTTTCAACTGTTTGGATCATCACAAACTATGGACAACATTGCAGTGAATGAGTATTCTCTTATAAGTTCCTTATGTTCATAAAGAAGTTGTGCATACACCAAGAGACAGTTGTTCTATCAGAACTAGGGTACACTGAATTGTTAAAAATTAGAAAAGTTGTGTGCCAGGATTGGAGTCTTTCACCATACTTATTCAATCTTTATGCTTAGCAAATAGTCTGAGGAGCTGGATTATACAAAGGAAAACATAATATCAGGATTAGAGGAAGACTGCTTGCTGAAAGTGAAAAGAGTTTAAAAGATTGAAGAAAATCAAAGACCACTGTCTTAGGTATGGGTTGTACCTCAATGTAAAGAAAACATAATCCTCACCACTGGACCAAGAAATCGTTGCTATTTTTGTTAAGTGCTGTCAAGTCGGTTCTGACTCATAGCGAACCTGTATAGGATTTCCAAGTAGCAGCTGGTGAGTTTGAACTGCCAACCTTGTGGTTTATTGTCCAGTACTGACCCTTCAATGCAACACCAGAAATCCAGACCAATAAATAGTATGATAAGTGGAAAAAAGATTGAAGTTATCCAAGATTTCATTTTGCTTAGATCTACCATCAATACACATAGAAGAAGCAGTAATGAAATCAAACGATGTATTGCATTAAGCAAATGCATCTCAAAATCTCTTTAAAGTGTTCTAGAGCAAAGTTGTCACTTTGAGAACTAAAGATTTTCAATAGCCTCATATGCATGTGAAAGTTGAATAGCGAATAAGAAGACCATAGAAAAACTGGTACATTTGAACTACTATATTGAAGAATACTATTAAAGGTACCGTGAACTACCAGAGGAACAAACAAATCTGTGTTGGAATAAATACAATTAGAATGCTCTTTAGAAGTCAAGATGACCAGAGTTTGTTCCTCATACTTCAGAGTTAGTATCAGGAGAGAACAGTTCCTTGGTAAAGTTCAGTGTCAGAGAAAAAGAAGGGGAACCCCCAATGAGACGCATTGACACAATAGCATCACCAGAGTGTAGCATCAATTGTAAGGATGGCGCAAGTCTCAGCAGTGTTTCATTCTGTTGTGTATAGTATCACTATTGGTCAGAACTGACTTGTCAGCATTGAAAAACAACATCATGAAACTGTTATGTTCCTTTAAAGACAGATATTATTTTTATTATTTTAGATACCATAAATGTTATATACCATCATTTTTATATAATAAATTTAAAATAGTATGTAATTAAATGTGTGAGTTTGTCCATTATGATTTCATATACTTTTTCTAAGATGAAAAAATCATTTATCATTCATAGATTTTAAAATACTTAATATATTTATGTAATCCTTCTGCCATTGAATTTTTATAAATATTGATTGCTTGTACTCAAAATACAACTTGTTGCTCACCTTAAGCAACTGCACAGTTCATAATTTATATTTTATGTATCACCCTATATTGAAGACTGCTCAAATTTACACTTTAATTTACATTTTTATATTGTACTTGTGTTATATGCATTTCTTTAAGCTACTTCAAATCTTTTGTTAAACAATGTAGGTATTGAGCCAACAGAATAGATATTTATTAAATCTACTATATTTCTTAGAGAACCAATTGGTGAAACTGATTCACTTGGTGCCATTTTTATGTAAGGAAAAACACTTATAAAATATGTAATATACTAATTTCATTCCATAGAATATATTTTAACCTCCTGTATTATGAAGGAGTTCTGGTAGCGTAGTGGTTACGAATCAGGCTGCGAACTGCAGTTCGAAACTTTCAGCTGTTCCGTGGGAGAAAGATGAGGCTTTCTTCTCCCGTAAAGATTTACAGCCTCAGAAACCCTCTACAGGGTCGCTATGAGTCAGAACTGACTCCACGGCACACAACAACAACAACAACATTATGTTTAATAATATTTTACTACAAATAAAAGTTTAAATTTTAAAAATGTTGTTTGTGTGCCGCCAAGTCAATTCTGAGGAGCAGCTGGTGAGCTTGAACCGCTGACCTTGCAGTTCAAACTAACCTTGCAGTACAGCACATAAACCCACAGTGCCACACCAGGAATCAGAGATAATAGTTTATATTTTTCAATAGCCAGTTTGCCATGTGCATGACACACCAGAACTGAAGCCAGTTATAGTAGTACTGTAGAGTCTTATGTTGTTAAGTGCTGTTGAGTCAGTTTCAACCCATAGCAACCATATATAGGGTTTCTAAGGAGTGGCTGGTGAGCTTGAACCACCTATCCTGGTCCTCAGAACTGACTTGATGGGACTTAATAACAACAAAAGTTTTAAAATATTTTATTTTTAATAAAATATTGTTAAAAATAATAGTTGTTGTTGTTGTTATGTGCC
>NW_006408891.1:1682254-1700877 GCF_000296735.1 Chrysochloris asiatica | reverse complement strand
TTTTAGCTCAATTTAAGTTCCCTTTTCCCAGGATTGTCCTAGTTACAATTAACAATAAGTCTCGATCACGGACATCACCTTAACCAGGTGAAACTTGTCTTCAGGCCAATTTTAAGAGCATGAGGGCCATCTCAACCTTCACCATTAGATGGCACCAGTGCTGGCTCCCAACATTCATAAAAGGCTATGGACAACGTTATAAAGTATGGGTATTCCTGAACACTTAATTGTGCTCATGAGGAATCTGTACATGGACCAAAAGGTAGTCATTCGAAAGAACATGGGGACATTGAATGGTTTAAAATTAAGTAAGGTGTGTTACAGGGTTGTATTCTTTCACCATACTTATTCAACCTATATGCTGAGCAAATAATCCAGGAAGCTGAGTTATATTAAGAAAAACGTGTCATCAGAATTGGAGGAAAACTCATTAACAACCTTCTATATGCAGATGATACAACCTTGCTTGCTGAAAGTGAAGAGAACTTAAAATACTTACTGATGAAGAGCAAAGAGTATGGATTGCATCTATCTAATGCAAAGAAAACAGAAATCCTCACCACTGGACCAATAAACAACATTCTTATCAATGGAGAAAGTATTGAGGTTGTCAAGGACTTCATTCTTCTTGAATCAACATTCATGGAAGCAGCAGTCAAGAAATCAAACGATGTACTGCATTAGGCAAATCTGCTGCACAAGACCGTTCTAAAGTGTTGAAGAACAAAGGTATCAGTTTGAGGACTAAGGTGCACCTGAACCAAGCCATGGTATTTTAAATAACCTCATATGCATGTAAAAACTCAACAGTGAATAATGAAGACCATAGAAGAATTGATGCTTTTGAGTTATTGTGCTGAAGGAGAGTATTGAAAATGCCATGGACTTCCAAAAGAACCAACAGATCTGTGTTGGAAGAAGTGTAGCCAGAGTGCTCCTTGGAGGCCAGAATGGCCAAACTTTGTCTCGTATACTTCAAACATATTGTCAGAAAGGGCCAGTCACTGGAGAAGGATATCATGTAAGGTGGAGGGTCAGAGAAAAGAAGACCCCCCCAGAGAGCTGGATTGGCAATATGGCAGCATCAATGGGTTCAAGTGTGGCAACAATTTTGCCCAGGACCAGGCAGTATTTCACTCTGTTGTGCATAGTGTTGCTATGAGTCGGTACTGACCCGATTGCACCTAACAACAACAATTGTTATATTTGCAGTTGTCTTGAGAGTGCTGTAGGGGTCGCTAGAATAGTTAGGACAATGCATAGTTACTTGGGCACTTTAGAAAGCAACTACTTACTGTTTTAGTTTCCCAGAACTACCATAACAAAAATGCCACAGTGTGTGACTCTAAAGAATAGGGATTATTGTCTCACAATTTTAGAATCAAGAAGTCCAAATCAGAAAACTGACTTTAGGGAACAGTCTTTTCTTCTATGTTGCCTCAAACATGCCTTGGTATTCCTTGGCTTATAGAGGATCCTCATGTGGTAACTACATTTCCCCTATTAGTATATGTCTAGTCTTCATTTTTTGTGAGACATCACTAAGAATAGTTTAGAAACACACTACTCCAATATAACCTAATTAAAATAACAAAACAAACTCTGTTCCAAACAGTATAATATTTACAGGTGCAGGGTTTAGGATTTCCACACTTCCTTTTCGGGTACATACTACAACTCATAATACTAACTATACAAAGGTATTTTGAAATTCAACAGTCAGTATATTGATGAACATTTGCTGAATACCAATCTTATGTTAATGGTGTGCAGCTGATCAACAGTTACAAGATTACATAAAAAGATTTTTCCTGACTCTTAGGAAATAAATGTATCACTTGAAAAAAGTCTATTGGGATTTGTGATGGAAATGACCTATCACATTTGTTTCTCTTTTAAAATAAAAAATGTCATTTCTAGTAAAGTTGAATACAGCTGAGGCCAAAAAGACTTCTAAAGCTTTTTCAGGGTGAGTCAGAAAGTAATGTTACAAAAATCATAAGAAAAAAAAAACCTTTATCAAACAAAACTATCAACATGTGAAGCTATTGTTTCTCAACACATCCTCCATGTGTACCTCTAAGTACTTCTGAAGTCAATGGTTCCATGTGTATCAGTTGTAGAAATAATCCTGACTTAACAATGTATCAATATGGCAGCTTTGACATTCTAGAGGAACTCAACTTGTGTTACTTTGAAATATTTTCTGAGATTGAGAAAAAAAAATGACATCTGAAAGAGCAATATCAAGGCTGTAGGGTGGATGAAGTAAGGTTTCCTAATGAAATTCTCAAAGGAGAGTCCTTGCTATCTTTAAAGGGTGAGCAGTTACATTGTTGCAATAGAAAAAAAAAAAAAAAAGAATTCCTTGGTCTTTTTCTAATTAATACAGTTTTCAAATTTCCTGAGACTTCTTCATAATAAATCCCCATGATAGTCCTGTGTACTTGGAGAAAATCTATCAAAAATAGTTTCTATATCCCTCTGCCTTGAATTTAACAGGCCCAGAAGATATCCTCAGAAGCCACTCTGGGGATTAAAAAAAAGAAGAAAAAAGACACCCTAAAGAGACTAAGACAAGTATAGTACTCAGAGAACTTCTCTGCAGCCATCCATTGAGCACAGAGACATTAAATATTTTAAAACAACTTTTTAGTGCATATAAAAACTGGAACCCTAGTAGCAATATTGTTTTTTGTTTGTTTTCACTTACACTCATAGAACTCTGACCAGTCCTGACTTTCCTTTCATTGTGCCAAATCAAAAAAGCCCAAGAATTCAAAACAGGAAATAAAAGAAAAGAAAACAAATGAGAGTTTGGAAAGCAGAAATTTCCTGAACCAGATTTATCACAGTAGTAGAAAAAAGAAACTAAACAGAGCAAAGATAAATGGCAGAAAGTGAAAGTGAGAGAACCAAAAAATGATGAAGCAAACTCAGTAGAGTCTCTTTTCCAAATATTATTATTGAGAAAAATCACTACTATTTCTTAGTTGAGCAGCTAATAAGATTAGAGAGAAAAAAGACTGATCCATTCAAGAGGTATAGCAGGAGGTCCCTCCCAGCTTAAGGGAGTTAATAAGCATCCATAAGCACAATAATAATTTATGTCCTGATGTAATAAAATATGGAATCCTGGTATGGTAATGTAGGATGTATGATAAGCACTGGACTGTTAACTACAACATTGGTAGTTCAAATCCAACAGCTGTTCCTCAGAAATACCATAAATGGTCGCTATGTGTCAGAACCAAATCTGTGGGGCTTAATGAAATATGGAACTTATATAAATATGGAATAATAAGCTTTTTAACAAATGTGTTCTCTACATTTACATTATGATTCATTCATATTCATTTATCTAATAAATTTAAAAGCACTGCAGGATAATGCACTGAACCGAAAGGTTGATTTGAACCATAAGATAGGCAGTTCAAATTCACCTGTCACTTCTCAGAAACCCTATACATGGTCTCTATGAGTTGGAATCGACTCGTTGGCACTTAAAAACAACATAGTATCAGAGTAGAATAAATAGCAGCATGTAGTTCCTCTGAAATCTGCAAAACTTCAATCTGAATACTTGCTCTAATTTTCTCAGTTACAGAAAATGAAATAAATGTCAAAATCTCTGTGAAACTGTTTTTGCACTTATGTCATAGTTACATAATACCTCCCCTTCAAGAGATAAAATTATAAAAACAAAAACATTTTATGTAAGAAACTCATGGCTGTACATATTGCAAAATTTAACTGAACATACTTAAACAAAATCTAAGTAGAGATGATGTAGAAATGTGTTAATAGCATAAACATGATTTACAATACATTTAGCCTGTCCTGTTTCCAAAGTATGTAATTCTTGAAATTCATCATTTAAAAAAATTTAGACTCATTTTATCTTACAAAATTTAAAACTGAAGATATAATTAATTAGTATTTCAAACTTAACTAACTTGAATTCCACACTTTACATTTTGAATGCCACAGAGTTGTAAAAATTCCTATGCACATAGGTCATAACCATTCATGAAAATGCCTCCTGTCAATATTGAGTACAAAGAATCAGATTTAATCTCGTCCCACAAACGACTACTACCAGGGGTTGGAGAAATCAGCAACAAAGGATAATAGTCCCTGAGGCTTTTAGATAGTGGCAACCCTGAAAAGAAAAGGCAACTCAGGCAAAGTTCAGCAATTTTCTGAGATGAGAAAATAGAGATGGGAAAGTGGGAAAATGAGAATGAGTAATGAAATTCAGAGAGAAAGAGCAACTGCAGAGGGTCCCATTAGAGACTTCAGCTGTATAATCATCAGGTCATACATACAATAAACTACTGAATCACAGAAAAGAACTACTTTAAGACATTAGTTAGAGGCAGAGCTTGATGGCAGATGGGTAGAAGTGCAGTGAAAATCTCAGTCAGCAATACCACAGAATACCAGGCGAAGCAGGCTCAGGAGAGAGCTCCTAAACTTGGAACTACACATGTAGGAATATTTTAAATGTTTGAATGTTTATAGCTTGTTTATACAAGTGGAACTTGTAGTAGAAGCAAGCTATAACATTATGGGATAATATTAATTAAAAAATTAACCTCCATTAATCACCACATATATTAATATAATTGAAGTGCTATTCAGTAGGTTCTGACACATAGTGACCCTATATTGGGTTCCCAAGGAGCAGATGGTGAGTTTGAACTAATGATCTTGTGTTTCAAACCAACATTGAGGTCGAGTGCTTATCCTACAGTGCTACAAAATGGAAAAAACATATGATCATCCTAATAGATGAAAGGAAAACATGTAATAAAATCTAACATTAATTTATTATTTTAAAACATAACAAACAAAAACTTCTAGTATGAGGAGAGATTTCTAATCTTAAAATGGTTTCTGTGAAAAATCTAGAGCTGACATCGTGCTTAAGAATTAATAACTGAATGCCTTTGCCATAGGTTCAGTAGCATAGCAAGGATATCTGTTCTCACCACTTCTATTGACCATTGTATTATAGGTCCTACTCAAAGTAATCATGCAAAATATGATGAAACATACACAAGTGCAAATTACAGAATGCAAAACCAGTAAAGGTCTATTGTATTTCTAACCAAAATGATGGAGGTTAAAGTTCACTTAGATGAGCTTAGGAAGATAGGACTAGTGATCAATTTTTGAAAAATCAGCCATTGAATAATCTACGGGCCACAATTCTACTGATACAGATAAGATATACATGAGTCAGAATAAACTTCACATCCACTGGCTTGGTGTTTTGTTTATCTTGAGAGAGAGGGAGTATTTCAATAAATTAGTTACTAAGATTTGGAAATTAAGAATTTTTTTTGATAATGATATATTTTTTCGATAATATCATGATAATATGTCTGTAGCATGAAACACAAAGTCTGGCCATCCTGGCTTCCAAGAAGCATTCTGAATCTACTTCTTCTAGCACACATTTATTTGTTCTTTTGACAGTCCACAGTACTTTTAATATTCTTTTCCGATACTATAACTCATATGCATCAAATCTTCTATGATCTTCTTTATTCACAGACTAGCTTTCACATGCATATAAGGTTATGAAAAATACCATGGTTTGGATAGGCTCACATTAGTCTTCAAACTGACATCTTTACTCTTGACCACTTTAAAGAGGTCTTGTGCAGCAGATTTGCTTACTGCAAGACGTTGTTTGATTTCTTGACTACTGCTTCCATGAGTATTGATAGTGGATCTCAGCAAAATAAAGTCTTTGACAACTTCAAACGTTTTTCCGTTTATCTTGATGATATTTATTGGTCCAGCAGTAGGATTTTTCTTTTTTTCTTTACATTGAGCAGCACATACCAAAGGCTATGGTCTTTGATCTTCATCATTAAGTGTTTTAAGACCTCTTCACTTTTAATAAGCAAAGTTGTATCATCTGCATATCGTAGGTTATTAATAAGTCTTTCTCTGATCATGAAGCCACATTCTTCTTCGTATAACCCAGTTTCTTGAATTATTTGTTCAACATGTGGATTAAAAAGTATGATGAAAGAATACAACCCTGGTGCACAACTTTCCTGATTGTAAGCCATTCAGTTTTCCTTGTTCTGTTAAAAATGATTGTCTCTTGGTCTATGTAGAGGTTCCAAAAACCCATTATCCACAATGTTTTCCATAACTTGTCATGATCCACACAGCCAAGGGTCTTTGCATACTCAATAAATCACAAGTAAGCATATTTGTGGTATTCTCTGTTTTCAGCCAATATGCATCTGATATCAACAATGATATATTCCTTTTTCCATGTCCTCTACTGAATCTGGCTTGAACCTATGGCAGTTCCCTTAAAATGTATTGATGACTCGGTCTTCAAATTATCTTTAGCAAAATTTTACATGGATGTGATATCAAAGATATTGTCCAGTGATTTCCACTTCTGTTAGACTACCTCAATTTGGAATGGGCTCAAATATGTATATCTTCCATTCAGTTGACCAGGTAGCTTCTTATAAATTCCTTGGCATATATGAAAAAGTGCCTCCAGTGTTGCGTCAGTTTGTTGAAAGATTCAATTTGTATTCCATCACTGCTCAGAGATTTGTTCTTCTTCTATGCCTTCAGTGCACATTGGACTTCTTCCTTCAGTAACATTGGCTTGTGATCATATGCTATTTATTGAAATGATTTAGTATTAAACATTTCTTTTGGTATAGTGACTCTGTGTATTCCTTCATCTTCTTTTGATGCTTTCTGCATCTTTTAATAGTTTGCTAATTCTTGTTGTTGTTACATGCCATCAAATTGGTACAGACACTATGCACAACAGAGAGAAACACTGCCTCAGCCTGGGTCAACCTCACAGTTGTTGCCACACTTGAGGCCATTGAAGCTGCCACTTTGCCTATCCATCTCACTGGGGGTCTTCTTTTTATCTTTGACCCACCACCTTACCAAACATGAATACTCATAGAATACTTTAAAATTGCAAGTCTAAGAGGCGAAAATTATCTTCAGTTCTTTCAGCTTAAGATATGTTAAGCATGTTCTTCTCTTTTGATTTTCTAAGTCTTTGCACATTTTATTATAATATTTGAATTTGTCTTTGTGAGCTTCCATTTGAAGTTTTCTGTTCAGTTCTTTTACCTCCTTGTTGCTTCCATTTTCCTTGAAATTTCTATGTTGGAGATCAAGTGTCAGAATCTCTTCTTAGATGCTTTGTGGTCTTTTCCTTCTTTCTTTTTTTCTTGATGACCTTTCTGTATATTTTTCTTGATGTTTCCCACAACTTTTATCTACTGTCACTAGTGTCTACTCCATCAAATCTGTTCTTGGGATGATTTCTAAATTCAGGTGAGATATTTTCAAGGTCAGATTTTTGTTTTTTGGTGATTTTTTTTGTTTGTTTTTTGATTTTGCTTCCTTGGCTTTGCTGCTACAACTATGCCAATACATCTCATTGGGGGTCTTATTCTTTTAAACTGGCACTCCACTTTAACAAGTATTATGTCCTTCTCTAGGGATTGGTCCCACCTGATAACATGTCAGAAGTATGAGAGATGAAATCTTACCTTGCTAGCTTTTAAGGAGTATTCTGGTAGTCCATGGTATTTTGAATATTCTTCTTCTACACCATAACTCAAGTGCATCAATTTTTTTTGTGTGTTCTTTATTCATTGTACAACTTTCACATGGCTTGAGTGAGGCACACCTTAGTCCTCAAACTGAACTCTTTACTCTTGAACATCTTAAAGACATTAAGTGTAGAATATTCCTCTAATGCAATAGCTGTTGTTTCCTTGAATGTTGATTGTGGATCAAAGCAAAATGAAGTCTTTGAAAAATTCATTCTTTTCTCTATTTATGGTGGTGTTACTCATCATTCAATGGTGAGGATTTTAGTTTTCTTTACATTAAGGTGCAACCCATACTGAAGACTGCAATCAATGGTCTTCATCAATAATTATTTTAAGTCCTCTTCACTTCCAGCAAGCAAGGTTCTATCATCTACATATTGCAGTCTTCCTCCAACCCTGATGCCAAATTCTTCTTCAAATAGCACTATTTCTCAAATTATTTGCTCAGTAGAGACTGAATAAACATGATGAAAGAATAGAACCATGATGTACACTTTTCCTGATTTTAATCCATTCAGTATGTTCTGTTTAAACAACTGCCTCAAGGTCTATGTACAGGTTCTTCATGAGCACAGTCAAGTGTTCTTAATAAACCATTATATGCAGTGTTATCCATAGTTTGTCATTATCCACACAGCCAAAAGTCCTTGCATAGTCAATGAAGCACAAATAAACATCAATCTAGTATTTTCTGCTTTCAGCCAAGATCCATATGGTGTCAGCAATTATATCTCTTTTGAATCTTGCTAGAATCTGGCAGTTCTTTGTCAACCAATTGTTGTAGCAGTTTTTTAACTATCTTCAGCAAAATTTTACTTGCATGTAAAAGATATTGTTTAATGATTCTCAAATTCCATTGGATTAACTCTCTTTGGAAACAGTGGAAATACGGATCTCCTTCCATTGTTTAATTGTTTGTGGCTGCCTTCCAAATTTCTTGGCATAGATGAGTGAGCACCTCCAGTGCTGCAACAGTTTGTTGGAAGATTTCAATTTATAATCCATCAGTATCTGAAGTCTTGTTTTTCACTCCATGCCTTGAGTGCAGCTTGGACCTATTCTTTCATTATCATTGCTTTCAGATCATATGCTACCTCATGAAATAGTTGAACAACAGCCATGTCTTTTTGGTACAGAAAAACACATCTGTGGATGTGTTTTAATTGTTTTTACTCAGGCTGAACTCGCATATGAGCAATTAATGGTCTGTTCCACAGTCTGCCCCTGGCCTTGCTTCCATGGATGATGTTAAACTTTTCCATCATTTTTCCCCCAGAGATGTAGCTAATTTGGTTGCTGTGCATTTCATCTGGTTAGGTCCATGTGCAGGGTTTTTTTTGTTTGTTTTGTTTTTTTAAAGATATTTGAATTGAATAAGTTTATTTTATTTTTTATTTTATATTTAAATTTTTATCATAAGATCTTGAGAATCATTTATATCACCATGGTCATATTTTCTATCTACTGATTTTTTTTTGTCTCTGTTTTCAACTTTTACATTCCAACCACCAGTAATTATCAATACAACTTGAGTGCATTTTTGGTCAATTACGCACTAAAGAACCTGATAGACTTTTTAAATTTCATATCTTTGACTCTAGTAGTTGGTTCATAAATCTGATTAATGGTGGTATTAACTGTTATTCCTCTTAGATATTATCTCAGACCACATTGTACTTCAAGACAGATCTTGAAACGTTCTTTTAACTATGAATGCAATACCATTCCTCTTGAATTTGGAATTCCTAGCATAATAAAGCACATCATTGTGTAACTTAGAATGACTAGTACCATTCCATTTCAGCTAACTAATACCTATGATAGACTCCTGTGTGACACTGTGGGATAAAGCATTGGACCACAAGGTCGGTTTGAACCACAATGTTGGTGGTTCAAACTTACCAGCTGCTCCTTGGGAACTGTATACAGGACCTCTCTGAGTCAGAACTGACTTAACAGCACTTAGCAACAACAACAATACATAGGCTATCAATCTATCTCATTTTCTAAAACCTCCAATTTTCCTAGATTCATACTTCACACCTCCCATATTCTAATTAAGGGATATTTGCAGCTATCTTCTCCTTTTGAGTTATGATCCATCAATAATTGAAGGCCCTGAAAGTGTTACTCCATTCATGTCATCATGGTCAACTCTACTTTGAAGAGGCAGCTCTTTACCAGTTTAATTTTTAATGTCTTATAACCTGAGGGACTCACCTTAAAACATTACTTCTGACAATATTCTGGTGATATTCATAATAATCTCAACTTTCAGTACTATATATAACAAGTTTCAGAGCTATTCATAAGATTTTCAATAAACATTCAGAAATAGTCTGCCTCTCCTTCTTCCTAGTATGTCTTAGTCTGGATTCTCTGCTGAAATCTCTCTACAATGGGTGACCCTGATGGCATTTAAAATATTTCTGTCATAACTTCTAGTATCAAAGCAACACACAAACCATCACAGTATGACAAACATATAGACAAGTAGTGCCATGCCTTAATTAATCATAAGTCTAAATGTAAAATCTTTAACTATAAAACCTTCAGAAGTATACAAAACAGAAAATATTTTTTATATTTTTCTAATCAAAGTTTGTCTTAAAAATAAAACCTGATAAATTGACATTATCCAAATTAATAACATCTGTTCTTTTAAAGTCACAGGAGAAAAGAAAAGTGCTAGGAGAAATTATTCATAATCACACATTTAATACAGGATTTGTATTCACAACACAAAGGGTTTTTTTGTTTGTTTTTTTCAGAATCCATTAATAAGTTGTTGTTGTTGTTGTTAAGTGCCATCCAGTTGATTCCAACCCATAGCAATCCTGTATAGGGTTTCTAAGGAGCAGCTGGTGAGCTTGACCCACTGACTTTGCAATTCAAGTTACTTTGCTGTCTGACGCATTAGCCCACAGCACCACACCAGGACTCCTTATTAGTAAGAGAATATAACATAAAATTGAGCCAAAGTTTGGAATAGAAAATGAAAGAAAATATATGATGACTTTGTTATCAAATGAGTACATGGAAAAGTTTTCAACATCATTAGTCATTAGAGACATGCACACTAAATTCACAATTATATACCAGTCAAACTTCTTGTGTCTAATATTTAAAAGTCTGGCCATGCAAAGTGTTTTTGAGGATATGGAACAATTAGGATTCTGATATGCTGCTGATATAAATGAGTCATGATTGAAAACATTGGAAAATATTTTTGAAATTCTTAAAAAGTGATATTTACACCTAATATATCACCAGTTAGACTCCTGATGTGGCACTGTAGAATCAGCACTGGACATCGAATCACAAATTCAAACCCACCAGCACCTCCTAAGAAACCCTGTACTAGCTTGCTATGAATTAGAATTGACTTGAAGGCACATAAATATAAAAACACATCGCCAGTCACTCTGCTTCTAGTGATATGAGATCATGTGCTCATACAAGGACATGTGAATATAAATATTGTCTTATAAATGTTAACGACTTCCAAAAGCTGAAAACAACCAAATATTCATCAACAAGTGATTAAATTATCATCACATTGTATCACTGTTATTAAGTGCCATTGAGTCTAGTCCAACTCATAATGACTCTGAATAGGGTTTCCAAGGAGTGGCTGGTGAGTTTGAACTGCCAACCTTGTGGTTCAAACTGACCTTAAGGTCCAGTGCTTATCCTACTGAACCTTCTAAGACTGAAACTCAAAGAGAACACATGAGCAGTCTGGTATGTTCATTTGTGACCACCCTGACTGTTTACTTGTGTGTGAAGTGTGGGAAATACAGCAGTGAAATACAGCAAAGACATGGGCTGAGTTTGGTCATGTTTCATAGACACTGGCTTGCAGGATGGGGAATGAAAAAAGCAGGGGACTCAAGATGGTCAATTAAGAGTGACTTTATTATCTACAATACAGCTTTAAGTACAATATTAGGCAGGAGGCGTATCCAGGCACCACAACAAAGCTAAGGTTTGTTATTACTAGATAACAGTTAGGCACACATATTTTCTTCTAACTTTAGATTATTTCCCCAGCCATCTGGTCAATGTGTTTTGCTCCCATAATCTTTGGCATGCAAGGTTTTCCTTTAGGGTCTCATCAAGGCATTCTTATTCTTGAGAACTGCTTCAGAGTGGGTTTCATACATGTCATGTTCTTCCTACACCTGCTGACATTGAGATGATAGAGAGAAGAGGAAGGAATGGTTGGTCTGAAGTTTAGGGAGGCATGTGAACTTCCGAGCTAATCACTGGAGGCTAGAGCTGAACGTGAAGTGGCCAACTGGTCTGATGTGGGGGAAGGAGTGCAAAAACTTGCAGGCAGTACCTGTTAGACATAGCTTGGATGTCTGGCTGACCGAACTTGGCCAGATAAAGGTAAAGAATTTTGATACAGGAAACAAGAGTAAATTGCTACAATTTAATGAACTGGGCCTTTGTTTATGGTTTTAGTTCCTTAAAATTCCAATCAAAATGGAATGACTCTTCATATCAAGGATCAAGCTTGCCTCTTTAGTACATTGGATTGATTGGGACGGGCAAGTTAGACATTGGCTATCAAAAATGGGGGGCTATAAAGGCATGAAGTGGCTGTCTTACAAGTTTTCTGTAGTTTGCTTAGTTTCAGAATGAGGGAGTAAGATAGAATGCCCACTGAATAGTTTTCTTCTTTCCCAGATAGGTCTACTTAAAGGGGGTGGGGGAGGATGAAGATAGGATTTTATGATTCAATTGTGAGCAATTGTTATCAAGATTAATTGTGATTGTCATGACTGTAAATGTGGAAGATGTGCAATTAAAAGGGAGAGTAGTTAATCTTCCATTTCAGGAACAGAGGACCCTAGGTCCATCAAGAGGGAAGAACATGAATGCAGAATGGAATCTTAACCAGAAAAGCAGAGAGAACAGAGATAATGGTAGAGGTGATGACATAGAAAGAGAGAGAAGGTGAAGTCAAGTATATCTTCATTCTCAAAATTTTTCAAGATTTAAAGATGACTTTGCAACAGATTTGCCCAATGCAATATGTTGTTGGGCTTCTTGACTGTTTCCAAAACTGTTGATCATGAACACCAATAAAGTAAAATTATTTACAACTTCAGTATTTTCATTAATCATTGGTTATTGTTTAAATGTACAATGGGGTCATTTCCAAATGATAACAATCCTAAGAAAAACAGAACAGGTCCTGCTCTATGCTCACAATTGTTACATTTGAGTCCACTGCTGCTGCCATTATATCAGTCCATCTTGTTGGGGGGCGAGTGAATTTTCATTTATCATGTTGTTGTTGTTGTTGTTAGGTGCAATTGAGTCAGTACCAACTCATAGCAACCTAAGGCATAACAGAACGAAACACTGCCCAATCCTGGACCAGCCTCACTATCATTGCCACACTTGAAGCCACTGATGCTGCCACTTTGCCAATCCATCTCACTGGGGGTCTTCCTCTTATTCTCTAATCCTCCACCTTACCAAACATGATACCGTACTCCTGTGACTGGTCCCTCCTGACAATATGTCTCAAGTATGAGAGACGAAGCTTGGCCATCCTGGCCTCAAAGGAGCATGCTGGCTGCACTTCTTCCAACACAGATCTGTTGTTTCTATGGGAAGACCAGGTCACTTTCAATAATGTCCTCCAACACCATAACTCAAAAGCATCAATTCTTCTACTGTCTTCCTTATTCACTGTCGAGGATTCACATGTATATGAGGTTATTGAAAATATCATGGCTTGGGGCAGGTGCACCATAGTCCTCAAGCTGACATCTTTGCCCTTAAACACTTTAAAAAGGTCTTGTGCAGCAGATTTGAATAATGAAATACGTCAGTCATTTGATTTCTTAACTGCTGCTTCCATGAGTTGATCCAAGAGGAATGAAGTCCTTCACAACTTCAATTTTTCTCCATTGGTAAGAATGTTATTTATTGGTCCAATGGTGAGGATTTTCATTTTCTTTACATTGAGACACAATCCATACTGAAGGCTGTGCTCTTTGATCTTTATCAGTAAATATTTTAAGTCTTCACTTTCAGCAAGCAAGGTTGTATCATTTGCATTTTGCAGGTAGTTAGTGAGTCTTCCTCCAATCCTAATGCCACATTTTTATTCATAGAACCCAGCTTCTCAGATTATTTGCTCAGCATACAGGTTGAATAAGTATGGTGAAAGAAAATAACCTTGTTGCACAACTTTCTAAATTTTAAAACATTCAGTTTTCCCATGTTCTGTTCAAACAACTGCCTCTTAGGCCATTTACAGATTCCTCATGAACACAACTAATTGATCAGGAATAATCATACTTTGCAATGTTGTCCATAGCTTGTCATGATCCACACAATTAAAATCCTTTTCATAGTCAATAAAGCACAGGTAAACATCTTTCTGATATTCTCTGTTTCAGCAAAGATTCATCAAACATCAGCAATGGTATCCCTTATTCCACGGCCTCTTCTGAATCCAGCTTGAGCCTCTGGAAGTTCTCTATCAATGTATGCTTGTAGCCATTTCTGTATTACTTTTAGTAAAACTTTACTCACATGGGATAGAGATATTGCCCAACGATTTCCACATTCTGTTGGGTCACCTCTCCTTGAAATGGGCACAAATATGGATCTGTTCCAATCCATTGGCCAGATAGTTGTCTTCCAAATTTCTTGACAGAGATGAGTGAGTGCTTCCTGTGCCGCCTCATTTCTTGAAAGATTTCAATAGTTTTTCCATCATTTCCTGGGACTTTGTAATTTGAAAACTTTGGATTTCTTCCTTAAATATCATTGGCTCTTGGTTATATGCTATCTCTTGAAACAGTTGAACATCAACCGTTTCCTTTTGGTACAGTGGCTCTGTGTATTCCTTCCATCTTCTTTTGATGTTTTCTGCATCATTCAATAATTTGACCAGAGAATCTTTCAATAATGAAAGTTAAGTCTTGAATTTTATCTTCATTTCCCCCAGCTTGAGAAATGCTGAGTGTGTTCTTCCCTTTTGGTTTCTGATTCCAGATCTTTGCACATTTTGTTGTAATATTTGGCTTTATCTTCTCAAGCTGATCTTTGAAATTTTCTGTTCAGCTCTTCTACCTCCATATTTCTTCCATTTGCTTTATCATCTCTACATAAGTTTCAGTGTCTCTTCTGACATCCATTTTGACATTTTCTTTCTTTCTTGTCTTCTTGATGACTTTTTGCTTTCTACCTGTATTATGTTCTTGATGTCATCCCACAACTTTTCTGGTCTTTGGTCTTTAGTATTTAATGTATCAAATCTGTTCTTCAGATAATCCTTAAATTCAGGTGAGATATATTCAAGGTCATATTTTGGCTCTTGTGGACCTATTTTCATTTTCTTCAGCTTGAATTTGAATTTGCATATGAGCAATTGATGGTCTGTTCTACAATCTGCCTCTCGCCTTGTTTTGACTGATGATATGGAGCATTTCCATCGTTTAGCATAAACATCTTATATATTGAATATTTCTTCAATAAGCACTAGATTTCAAACCTCAAAATCTGCAGTTCCACCATCAGCTATGTTCAGCCAGAAAGATGAGGCTTCATGCTCCCAGGAACATTTACAGCCTTGGCTACCCTATACAGGATCACTATGAATCAGAACCAACTAGACAGAACTTAACAACAACCATATCTAGCACACAGTAGATCATCGATAAATACTATTGAAGGGAATATATTTACCATCTCATTTACAGTAAGAAAGGACAGGGAGCATATTTCAACTAACTAGCTAATGATTCTTCAATCAACCACCATCTTCAAGCTATTTCATTTCAGGTTTCTAGAAGAAATAAACAACTTCTGTCCCATTTAATTACTGGTTTAAAGAACTTTATGTTTAAAAAATATAACGTGCATTCAGTAAGCAAATTATTTTTCCTTTTAGCAAGATTTAAAAAATGGTTACAAATTAACAAAAATTAATTTACTAAGCCAATCTCTTGAAACAGTTAACATTCAATCACATGTATTCTTTTTTCTACTTTTATTTTTTATTAATTTATTATGCATGCAGAAAATAAAAATGTGAAGGTTTTACTATTTTCTCACACAAAATCTAAGAGAAAAGAAATATTTTAAAGCAATATTATAACATTTCCAATTGAAAACACTCATGGAAGTAGCAGCCAAGACATCAAATGATGTATTTCATTAGGCAAATCTGCTGAGCAAGATCTTTTTAAAGTGTTGAAGAGCAAAGATGTTAGCTTGAAGACTAAGGTGCTCCTGACCCAAGCCATGGCATTTTCAATAACCTCATATGCATGTAGGAAACCAGATGGCAGAACTGGTACACATGCAGTGAGGAGCTCCATCACCAACAACACAGAATACCGGACCAAGCAGGCTCAGGGGATGGTGCTAGAACTCTGATCCACATATACAGGAATATTTAGAAGTTTGGAAGGATTACAGCTAGGGGAATTTGTAGCAGAATCAAGAAATCCATTGCTTTCTAATTCAAGATGCTCAGTGCCACCATTTTGGGAGAAACAAAGTGCCACCATCTTGAAAGAGACCAAGAGGGAAGGATCATAACAGCCACGAACACCTGACAGAATTGCAGAGATACAGGAATGGACATTCTTTTTTTGGTATCTGTTCATTGGTCTCATGCTGTTTGTACACCTCCATTCTGGTGACTAAAGGGGATGCCTGAACGAATGGACATGCCACCCACACCCCTGGAGGGTTCTACTATGCATGCGTGCAGATATCTTTGAAATTTAAAGTGACAGTTTCCAATTAACACCAAACGGCCACCACTCATCTGTCAGTTTGTCTTACTGTGGTGGCTTGTGAGTTGCTGTAATTCTGAAAGTTATGCCACCGGTATTTTAAATAACAGCAGGGTCACCCATGGTGAACAGGTTTCAGATGAGCTTTCAGACAAAGACAGACTAGGAAGAAAGAGTGATGAACTACTTCCGAATATTTAGTCACTGAAAACCTTATCAATAGCAGAGAAACCTCTCAGATATAGTGACAGAAAATGAGCCTCTCAAGTTGGAAGTTACTCAAAATGCGACTGGGGAAAAGCTGCCTCCTCAAAGTAGAGTTGACTATGATAAAGCGAATGGAATAAAGTCCCTGGGAAAAAAGTCCATGGAATCTTCATTTGCTGATGGGGCACAACTCAAAATGAAGAGAAACACCTGTAAACATCCATTGAAAATCAGAACATGGAATGTATGAACTATGCATCAGGGAAAATTGGAAGTTGTCAAAAATGAAATGGAATGCATCAACATCTATATCTTAGGCATTAGTGAGCTGAAATGGACTCGTATTGGTCATTTTGAGTATGAAAACCACATGGTTTACTATGCCAGGAATGACAAATTGAAGAGGAATGGTGCTGCATTCATCATCAAAAAGAACATACCCAGATTAGTCATGAGGTACAATACTGTCTGTGATAAGATCATATCCATGTGCCTATAGGGAAGCCCAGTAAATACCATTATTATTCAAATTTACTCACCAACCACTAAAGACAGTAAGGATGAAATAGAAGAATTCTACCAACTTCTTCAAGATGTATTGATCATTACAGATGATTGGAATGCAAAGGTTGGCAGCAAAGAGGAAGGATCAGTAGTTGGAAAATATGGCCTTGGTAATAGAAATGATGCTGGAGAACACATGAGAGAATTCTGCAGAACCAATGATTTGTTCATTTCAAATACCTTCTTTAGACAGCATAAGAGATGATAGTACACATGGACCTTGCCAGATGGAATATATAGAAATCAAATTGATTACATCTGTCTTAAGAGACCATGGAAAAGCTCCATATAATCAGTCAAAACAAGGCCAGAGGCAGACTGTGGAAAAGATCATCAATTACTCATATGCAAATTCAAACTGAAGCAGAAGAAAATGATAAGAAGTCCACAAAAGCCAAAATATGACCTTGAATATATCCCACCTGAGTTTACAGATCATCTGAAAAACAGATTTTATACAGTAAACACTAAAGGCTGAAGAACAGAAGAGTTGTGGGATGACATCAAAAGCATCATACAGGAAGAAAGCAAAAAATCATTGAGAAGACTAGAAAAAAGGAAAAGGTCAAAATGGATGTCAGAAGAGACACTGAAACTTGCTCTCCAGCGTAGAGATGCTAAAGCAAATGGAAGAAATGAGGAGGCAGAAGAGCTGAACAGAAAATTTCAAAGATCAGCTTGAGAAGATAAAGCCAAGTATTACAACAAAATGTGCAAAGATCTGGAATCAGAAAACAAAAAGGGAAGAACACGCTCAGCATTTCTCAAGCTGGGGGAATTGAAGAAAAATTTCAAGCCTCAACTTTCGTTATTGAAAGATTCTCTGGTCAAATTATTGAATGATGCAGAAAGCATCAAGAGAAGATGGAAGGAACACACAGAGGCACTGTACCAAAAAGAAATAGTTGTTGTTAACCGTTTCAAGAGGTAGCATATGATCAAGAGCCAATGATACTGAAGGGGGAAGTCCAAGATGCATTGAAAGAATTGGCAAAGAAAAAGGCACCAAGCATTGATGGAATAAGAATTAATGGGGAAAAAAAAAAGGCACCAAGCATTGATGCCAAGCATTGATGGAAAGTGAGGCGGCACAGGAGGCACTCACTCATCTGTGCCAAGAAATTTGGAAGACAACTATCTGTCCGTCTGATTGGAAGAGATCCACATTTGTGCCCATTCCAAAGAAAGGTGACCCAACAGAATACGGAAATCATCGGACAATCTCTTTGATATCCCATGCGAGTAAAAGTTTTGTTAAAGGTAATACAGAAATGGCACTATCATACATTGACAGAGAACTTCCAGAGGTTCAAGCCGGATTCAGAAAAGGCTGTGGAATAAGGGATATCATTGCTGATGTCTGATGGATCTTGGCTGAAAGTAGAGAATATCAGAAAGATGTTTACCTGTGCTTTATTGACTACGCAAGACTTTTGATTGTGTG
>NW_006408891.1:1678892-1681153 GCF_000296735.1 Chrysochloris asiatica | reverse complement strand
CTGCCAAAGAACAAACAGATCTATTTTGGAAGTAGTACAGTCAGAGTGCTACTTGGAGGCCAGGATGGCCAACTTTCATCTCTCATACTTCAGACATATTGTCAGGAGGGACCAGTTACTGGAGAGGGAAAGCATGTTTGGCAAGGTGGAGGGTCAGAGAAAAAGAGGAAGAACACCAGAAAGATGGATTGACAAAGTGGTAGTATCAATAAGCTCAAGTGTGGGAACAACTGTGAGGTATGCTCAGGACTGGGCAGTTTTTCTTTCTGTTGTGCATAGGGTCACTATGAGTCAGTATCGATTCAATGGCTCCTAACAATGAAAAAAACAATTGAAAACAAAAGGATCCTGGTGGCTTAACTTGCTCAACTAATAATATTGTATAAAAGATGTGACAATAAACTTTCCTAAACAATATTGTTGGTACTACTGCAGTTGTTGCTGTTGTTAAGTGCCATTGAGTCAATTCCAACTCATAGTGAACCTGTATAGGGTTTCCAAGGAGCAATTTGTGAGCTTGAACTACCACCTTGCAGTTCAAACTGACTTTACAGTCCAGCACATTAACTCACAGTGCCACCTGTTCCAACTCACTGAGATCCTATGTACAACAGAAAAAAATATTGAATAATCCTGTGCTGTTTTCACAGTCTTTGCTATGTTTGAGTCCATTGTTGCAACCATTGTGTCCGTCCATTACATTGAGGGCCTTCCTCTTTATTTGTTGACACTATAATTTACCATTCTTATGTCATACTGTGATCATTTATGTGTTGCTGTGATACTGGAAGCTATGCCATTGGTATTTTAAATACCTGCAAGGCCACATATGGTGGGCAGATTTCAATGTAGCTTTCAGATGAAGACAGGCTAGAAAGAGAAAAGAACAATTTCTAAATGATTAACAACTGAAAATTATTGTAAATAGCAGAACAGTGTCTGATATACAACCAGGAGATAAACTCCTCAGGTTGGAAGGTGCCTAAAAAGCAACTAGAAAAGAGTCGCCTCCTAAGAGTAGAGTTGACCTTAATGACAGGGATGAATGAGAAGAAATAGCTGCAAACAACCATTAATAATCTGAACATGGAATAAAAACAGTATAAATTTAGTAAAATTGAAAGTGGTCAAAATGAAATAGAATGTATAAACATCATTATCCTAGGTACTAGTCAGCTGAAATGGACTGATATCAGCTTTTTGTAATTGGACAATTAAATGTTTTGTTATGCTGAGGACAACAAATTGAAGAGGAATGGTGTCACATTCATAGTCAAAAGAGCATTTGAAGCTTGAGAGAGGCGGGGCTTGATTGCAGATAGTGTAGAGGTGCAGTGAAGTTAGCCATGAGCAATACCACAGAATACCAGGTGAAGAGGCTTCAGGGCAGACCTGCAAAACTCTGAACCATATATGTATGACTATTTTAAAAGTTTGAAGGCTTATAGCTATTGGAACTTGTAGTATAAGTAAGAAATCATGTATTTTTTAATCTGCTGCGCTCAGCAGCCCAGAGCAAACAATTTGGGTGAGACCAAAAGGCAAGACCAAGTAGAGGAGCAGACCCACCACAGTATAACATTACAGGAATCTCAGAACAAAGGTTGATAATATACTTTGTCAGTTTGCTTTGTTCTGATTTTTTTTTTCTTGTCTTTTTGGTATCTGTTCATTGCCTCCCCCCTCCACTGTTTACGCACCTCCATTCTGGTGACTAGAAGGGGAGCTTGAATGAGTAGACACCCCCTTTCCCCACCACTGGTGGATTCTTCTGCCATGCATGTGCACAGATACGCTCAGCCCAGGAGCTGGCCCTGAACTTATTTTTAATAGTTAAAAAGTCAGAACAAGGGGTTTGGAGTGGAAAAAAGAGCTTAAAAACAAAACAGGCCAAAAATTAAATTAAAACCTGAGGTTTAGCATAACAACAAACAGTGGCACCTTGAAATTTATCAGACAGCCTTGATGGCAAGAAGGTAAAAGGGGACATTAAAGTCATATTCATATTAGGCTACAGGTTGGTTTTTTTTTTCTTCTCTCCTTCTCTCCCCTTTCTGCGATTATAGACTACAGTATCTAAACTACTTTTGTTGTTGTTGTTTCTTTCTTTCTTTTTTTTAAATTGTTACTGTTTTTCTGTTACATGCTCCCCCTTTTACCTATATTACCCAAGAAGAGACAGCAACTGTTGCCATATATAATCAAGCTACAATCTCACTCTATAAAACAACAAAATCCAAGCAAGAACCAATACTAGCTGC
>NW_006408891.1:1676379-1678422 GCF_000296735.1 Chrysochloris asiatica | reverse complement strand
TACAAGACAAGTCTCTAAATATCACTAAGATAGAAGAGCAAACAGAAAAAAAAGATTTAAAAAATCTGAAGAAGGTCTAAGATTCATGTTGGACAATATGAGGAAGAATTATCAGCTTACAGAACAGGAAGAATCACACAAGTCCACAGAAGAAATAGTTGAAGAAATGCTGGAAGAAAATTTCTCGAACATCCTAAAAAGTGAAAATATAAACATTCAAGAAGCTCAATGAAACCCAGGAAGGATAGACCCCAAAAGAAAATCACCAAGACATATCATAATACAGCTCTCCAAAATCAAAGATATGGACAGAATCCTGAAAGCAGCTAGGGAAAAGAGAAGTGTTACAAACAAAGGGAAGCATGTCAGATTAAGCTGCGATCTTTCAACAGAAACCATGCAAGCAAGAAGGCAATGGGGAGACATATATAAAACAATGAAAGAAAAAAAAAATGTCAACCAAATATCCTTTACTAAGCAAAGCTATCAATCAAATACGATGATACAATAAAAAAAAAAACCCAGGATAAACAAAAGCTAAGGGATTTTACCAAAGCCAACCCTGAGCTACAAAACATCCTAAAGGGAGTTCTGTGGACTGAAAACCAACAAGAACAGACAACAACCAGAGATTGACATACGTGGCACCACCTCCCAGAACTAAATCAACAGATGGACAAGTCGAGAACAGAATAAAACTATAAGAACAAACTCAGAGAATCTGGGAGGTCAGTCTATGATCAAAACAATTACAATGTAAAATAAATTAAACACGTAGGAACAGAGATCCAGATAGTGAGAAGGTCAGGTAAATTACAGAATAAAATAGACTGCGCTAAATGGAGAGAAAAGTGAATGGAATATAAGGTATCCTCAAAGAATGTTAACACTACACAACATACCAAGAAAATGAAAATCCAAAAAGAACATGGAAACATTAAAACTGAGGAAAATCACAAGAAAGAACACAAAAATCATGAACTCATCATAGGAAGACACACAGAACAAAGAAAGCAGCACATACACACACAAAATAATAATGATAATGGCAGCAATTAATTCATACCTATCGATAATTACACTGAATGTAAATGGATGAAATGCACCAGTTAAGAGACAGAGGGTGGCAGAATGGGTAAGAAAACAAGATTCTTCAATATGCTATCTGCAAGAGATACATCTCACACATAAAGACAAAAACAGATTAAAAGTCAAATGACGGGAAAAAATATACCAAGAAAAAAACAACAGGAGTGGCAATATTAACCTCTAATAAAATAAACTTTAAGTCAAAAACCAGCATAACAGATAAAGATGGACATTATCTCACGATTAAAGGGACAATTGAAGAATATGACATAACCATAATAAATATCTACGCTACAAATGAAAGACCTTCAAATTATATAAAGCAAACTCTAATAGATTTGAAAGAAGAAAATTGACCCAGGTTAAACAAAGCACTGCTTAAGAAGAAGAATAAGGTTGGAAACCTCTCACTCCCTGACTTCAAAAGTTATTACATGGTTACAGTGGTCAAAACTGCTTGGTACTGGTACAATGAAAGATACATTGATCAATGGAACAGAATTAAAAATCCAAAAATTAACCTATCCACATACAGCCAACTGATTTTTTTACACAATACCTAAATACATAGTATGGGGAGGGGATAGTCTCTTCAGCAGATGGTGCAGGCAGAAATGGAAAGCTATATGCAAAAGATTGAAACAAGACTTTTGCCTCAAGCCTTATTCAAAACCAACTCAGCGTGAATTAAAGACCTAAATGTGAATCCCAAAATTATGAAGGCCATCAATGGAAAAATAGGGACAAATATGACGGCACTTATTCAGGGAATACACAGACTACCAAACATTTTGAAAATTACACAAACAAAAGTGGACAAATTAGATGATTGGGACATACTAAAAATTAAAAACTTATGTGCATCAAAAGACTTCACCAGAAGAGTAAAAAAAGGAAACCCACAGAATAGGAAAAAATCTTTTGCAATGGCATATCAGACAAGAGACTCATTTC
>NW_006408891.1:1673665-1676104 GCF_000296735.1 Chrysochloris asiatica | reverse complement strand
GCCGCCGAGTCGGTTCCGACCCATAGCGACCCTGTACAGGGTTTGCGAGGGTGTAAATCTTTACAGGAGTAGAAAGCCTCATCTTTCTCCAGTGGAGCAGCTGGTAGTTTTGAACCGCTGACCTTAAGGTTCGCAGCCCGATTCGTAACCACTACACTACCAGAGCTCCTTTTTAGAGAAATGCAAATCAAAACAACAATGACATATCATCTCACAACAGCAATAACAGCAAAGATCAAAAAAGTAGAGGAAAATAAATGCTGGCTAGGATGTGGAGAGACTGGGACACTCCTGCATTGCTGGTGGAATAACAAAATGTCCAGCCTCTCTGGAAAGCAATATGGCATTTCCTCAGAAAGTTGGAAATAGAAAGACTTTATGATCCAGCAATTCCTCTACTTGGTATTTACCCACAAGAAATACGAGTTATAACATGAGTAGATATATGCACATCAATGTTCATAGCAGCACTGTTTACAACAGCCTAAGTGCCCATCAACGGAAGAATGGATAAACAAACTGTGGTACATATGCACAATGTAATATTTTGCTACATTGAAGAACTACAAGGAAGCAGTAAGCTATCATATAACATGGATGAACCTTGAGGACATTATGTTGAGTGAAATTAGTTAGTTGCAAAAGGAGAAACATTGCATAGGACCACTACTGTAAAAGACTAAGATATAAAACCCATACTAAGGAGGGGGGAGGTAGATTCTTTGTTGGTTACCAGGATTTGGGGGATGGGTTGAGGGGATGGAGGGGAAGGTATAACACAGGGTAGTTTGAGTGCTGGGGAAGGGGCAATACACAAGAAGCAAGAGGGGAATGGAAGAACAAGGTGGATGGAAAACAATTAGGCAAGTTTGCATGGTCTAAGTGGAACAGAGGTAAATAATGATGCATGCACAACCTTGGAATAACAGGGCTCTGGAATACAGGGATTGAGACATGGTTGGAATGGGGAAAAGGGGGAAATAATGGTAAGATGCTTGGCTGTCTTTTGAGTCTTGGTTTCCCTGGCATACCATTATAACTAAACACATGAGGGGGAGAGAAAGGCATAGCCAGAAATATCACCATAGAAAAATAGTAAGTCCATCTTTTGCCGATAACTGAATGGAATACCTAAAATGGGGCAACAATGTGCCCAGTGAAGGAAGCTTCTTGAGGAGCCTCTGCATTATATAAGACCATAAGTGGAATCCTGAACCACATACAGAATCTTCTAAGGTGGGAAACTTCCACTTGACAGGACAAGCAGACCAACCTGGAATGTCTAGAAGATCCGAACATACTTCTTGAAAGAAAGACTGACAGGAAAAATACAACACAGTATAGTCTGTCCAACTGATTACTACAAGAACAAGCAAGTTGTTCGCCCAGGAGACATCAAAGCAAGTGGTCAGTTCCCCTCAGGGCAAACCCCTTCCAAGAATAAGTTTCAATGGGAATACACGAGCAGACAAGCACTCTGATTGGTGACCACATCCGTCACTGATAAGGGGAAATGAGAGAAAAACAGCAATGAAGCTGCGAGCTAAGCCCTACAAGGTTCAATAGACCCCTGTGAAGTCAGGTGGGACCTGGTTGGCCAGTAATGTGGCAAGACCTGTGGACTCTTGAGCCTAGAGTCAGTGACATAGCCACAAGAGTGGAGAGTGAAGCCTCCAGCTGGTAAAGAAGACAGGACATATGTATAACACCCACACTTGCAGATAATACCCACTCGACCTGACTTCAATGACTGGATGATCAGAGCTGAACTAGAAGAAGAAAATAGAGGGAAAAAAAAGAGTAATCTGATACAATTTGATGAACTTGATCTACACCTATGAATGCAGTAGCTCAAAAGAGGGAACCAATCTTTACAGCAAGGATCATTCCCACCCCCTCCATACACAGAGTAGACAGGGATGGGCAACTTGGACATTGGCTACCCAAAATGTGGGGGCTACAAAGGCAATAAGTGACTAGCTTACAAGTTTTCAAGAGGGAGCCTAGATCCTGAGGATGCAGAGGATGGTAGAATCTCCACTGATTAGTATCCAAACTGTCTGGGCAGAGCTAATGAAAGGAGATAAGGACAGGTCCCTTGTGGTACAGTGGTAAATAGTTGTTATTAGGACTGACTGTGAGTGTTGGAAATGTATGGGTGGACATTTTGTAGCAAAAGGAGGGGAGTGATTGACTTCGCAGTCTATGACCAGAAATCCAGGAACCATCAAGAGAGAAAAGCGGAGTGCGAGGCCCTACCCAGAGAGGCAGTGATGCCACAAAAGGAGGCAGAGGTGATGACTTGGAGAGATGGAGTGGCTGGGGACTCTAGAACAGAAGAGAGAGAGGGGGGTTGTCTGCTGACGACTTGGGGGCAGGCTTGCAGGTTATACCCTTTGGTTGGTTGGTGATGCATGGAGGGGATTGTAACCATGGCAG
>NW_006408891.1:1672233-1673385 GCF_000296735.1 Chrysochloris asiatica | reverse complement strand
ACCAACCACAAAAGCCAATGATGATGAAATTGAAGAATTCTACCAACTGTTTCCCACCACTCATCTGTTAGTTTGTTGTACTATGGTGCCTTGTAAATTGCTGTGACTCTGAAAGCTATGCCACCGGTACTTTATGTACTAACAGGGTCACCCATAGTGGACAGGTTTCAGATGAACTTCCAGACAAAGACAGACTAGGAAGAAGAAGTGATGAACTACTTCCGAATATTTAGTCACTGAGAACCTTACAAATAGCAGAGAAACACTGTCAGATATAGTGCCAGAAAACGAGCCCCTCAGGATGGAAGGCACTCAAAATGCAACTGGGGAAGTGCTGCCTCCTCAAAGTATAGTTGACGATGATGACACAAATGGAGTAAAGCCCGTGGGAGAAAAGCCCATGGGATCTTCATTTGCTGATGGGGCACAACTCAAAATGAGTTGTAAACATCATTGAAAATCTGAACATGGAATGTATGAAGAATGAATCTGGAATAATTGGAAGTTGTCAAAAAAGAAATGGAATGCATAAACATTGACATCTTAGGCATTAGTGAGCTGAAATGAACAGGTACTGATCATTTTGAATCTGATGACCATATGGTTTACTATGCTGGAAATGACAAATTGAAGAGGAATGGTGTCACTTCATTGTCAAAAAGAACATACTCAGATCAGTCATGAAGTACAATGCTATCTGTGAGAGGATAATATCCATGTGCTTACAGAGGATAATACCACTATTATTCAAATTTTCACACCAACCACTAAAGCCAGTGAGGATGAAATAGAAAAATTCTACCAACTTCTTCAATCTGAAATCAATCAAACATGCAATCAATATGTATTGATCACTACTGTGGAATGCAAAGGTTGGGAGCAAAGAGGAAGGATTAGTAATTGGAAAAATATGGCCTTGGTGATGGAATAATGCTGGAGAACACATGATAGAATTCTGCAAAATCAATTATTTGTTCACTTCAAATACCTTCTTTAGACAGCATAAGAGATTACTATACACATAGACCTTGAGTAAAGTTTTACTAAAGGTAATACAGAAATGGCTACAAGCATACACTGACAGAGAACTTCCAGAAGTTTAAGTCGGATTCAGAAGAGGTCGTGGAATGAGGGATATCATTGCTGATATCT
>NW_006408891.1:1661345-1671673 GCF_000296735.1 Chrysochloris asiatica | reverse complement strand
TCAAGGACCTCATTCTCCTTGGATCAACTATCAACACTCACGGTGTAGCAGTCAAGAAATCAAAGGAGGGATTGCATTAGGCAAATATGCTGCACAAAACCTTTTTAAAGTGTTGAAGTGCAAAGATGTCAGCTGGAGGACTAAGGTGTGCCTGAACCAAGCCATGGTATTTTCAATAACCTCATATGCATGGACAGTGAATAAGGAAGACTTTCGAAGAATTGATGCTTTCGAGTCATGGTGTTGGAGAAGAATACTGAAAGTGCCACTGGCTGCCAAAAGAACCAATAGATCTGTTTTTGAAGAAGTACAGGCAGAGTGCTCCTTGGAGGGCAGGATGGCCAAACTTCATCTCTCATATTTCGGTCATATTGTGAGGAGGGACCAGTCACTGAAGAAGGATATCATTTTTGGTAGGGTGGAGGCTCAGAGAAAAAGAGGAAGGCTCCCCACCCAGATGGACTGGCCAAGTAGCAGCATCGATGGACTCAAGCGTGGCAACAATAGTGAGATTGCCCCAGGATCTGGCAGTGTTTTGTTCTGCTCTGAATAGGGTCGCTATGAGTCCGTACTGACTCGATGGCACCTTACAACAAAAACCAACTTCTTCATCATGAAACTAACCATACATTCAATCAAGATACATTGACAATCACTGATGATTGGAAATTAAAAGTTTGAAACAAAGAGAAAAGATCAACAGTTGGAAAACATGATCTTGATGATAGAAATGATGCTAGAGATAGCATGATAGAGTTTTGTAATAACTTCTTCATTGCAAATGCCTTTAAACCTGTTTTCAACAACATAAACTACAACTATTCGTGTGAACTTCACCAGATGGAATGCACAGTAATCAATCTGACGACATCTACGGAAAGAGAAACTAAATATCACCAGTTGCTCATATGCAAGCTTAAATTAAAATTAAAGAAAATTAAAACAAGCACCCGAGAGCCAAACATGATGTTCAATATAACCCCCCACCTTTTAATACCATCTCAAGAACAGATCTGATGTAACAGACAATAATGACTGAAGGCCTGAGGGTTGTGAGATGACATCATACAAAAAAAAAAGGTAAAAGTTATCGAAAAGACAGCGAATAAACAAGAGACCAAAATGGATGTTAGAAAAGACTTGGAAACTTCCTCTTGAATACAGAGAAGTTGAAGTGACCAAACTAAATGATAAAGTAAAATAGTTAAACAGAAAATTTCAAAGGGCAGCTCAAGAAGACAAAGACAAATACTATAG
Organism: Chrysochloris asiatica; assembly: GCF_000296735.1. Lineage (NCBI taxonomy): Eukaryota > Metazoa > Chordata > Mammalia > Afrosoricida > Chrysochloridae > Chrysochloris > Chrysochloris asiatica. The sequence goes on along the minus strand of NW_006408891.1, from coordinate 1,670,416 downwards.
TGAAATGTGGAAAACCTGGAATTAAAAAGTGAAGAATGTACTCAGCTTTCTGAAGTTTGAAAAAAAAAAAAAAAAAATTCAAGCCTAGGATTGCAATATTGAATGATGCAGGAAACTCACACAGAAAAACAGAGTTACTATATATAAAAGAATCATTTGATGTCCAACCATTTCAAGAGGTAACATATAATTTTTAAAAAATCAATGGTATTGAAGGAAGATATCCAAACTTCACTTAAGGCATTAGTGAAAAAGAAGACACTAGAATAGATGGAATACACATTGAAATGTTTCAACACACTGATGTAGGTCTGGAGCCCCTCACTCATATACGCCAAGGAGTTTAGAAGCCAGCTACCTTGACAACCGATTGGAAGAGATTCAAATTTGTGTGTCATCCTGAAAAACAGGTGACCCAATGGAATGCAGAAATCATCAAAATATTATTAATATAAAATGCAAGTAAAATTTGACTGAAAATAATTCAAAATGGTTGCAACAGCACATTGACAGTGAGCTACAAGAAATTTAAGAAGATGTAGAATGATAGATATCATTTCTGACATTAGCTGCATCTTGTCTGAAAGCAAAGAATACTGGAAAGATGTTTGCTTGTGTTATTGACTATGCAAAGGCATTCAACTATGTTAACCATAGCAAACTACAGATAATATTGGGAAGAATGAGAACTACAGAGCACTTAATTGTGTTCATAAACCAAAAGGCAGTAGTTACAACAGAACATGAGAATATGAAATAGTTTAAAATCGGGAAAAGTGTGCATCAAGAATATATCTTTTCACTATTCTTAGTTCACCTGTATGCTGAGATAATTATCCAAGAAAATGGATTGTATGAAGAAGAAAGTGGCATCAGGATTGAAGGAAGATTCATTCACATCTTGCAATATGTAGCTGGCACAACCTTGATTCCTGCAAGTAAAGAGTACTTGAAATACTGATGAAAATCAAAGACTACAGATTTCAGTTTGGATTGCACCTCAATGTAAAGAAAATGAAAATCTTGCAAATTTTTCCAATAATTAACATCATGACAAAAGGGGAAGACTACCTCAAAGACTGTTTTAGTTTGATCCACAATCAATGCTCATAGAAGCAGCAATAAAACCATATAATGTTTTCTACTGGGAAAACCTGAAGCAAAAGACCTCTTTAAAGTGTTCAAGAGAAAAGATGTCACTTTGAGGCCATAGGTACACCTGACTCAAGCCAAGTTTTTTTTAATTGCTTCACAGACATATCAGTTGGACAATGAATAAGAAAGACCAAAAAAGGATCCGTGTATTTGAATTATGGTGTTGGTGGAAATATTGAAAGTAACATGGACTACCAAAAGATCAATCAAATCTGTCTTGAAAGTTCAGCCAGAATGCTCTTTGTAAGCAACTACTTTGGACATCTAGTCAGGAATTACCAGTCTCTGGAGAAGGACATCATCCTTGGTAATGTGAAAAGTCAGGAAAAAGGTGGAAGACCTCCAACAAGATGATTGACACAGTGACAGCAACAGTGGGTTCAAACATAACAACAATTATGAGGCTGTGACAGGACAGAACAGTGTTTTGTTCTCTTGTGCATAGGGTTGGTATGAGTTGGAACTGACTCAGCAACACCTAACAGCAACAATTATCTTGCATCCGTTTCTACACAAGAACTAAGTAAAATGTCTTGTTTGTTTTCATTTCTAACTCGATCATTTTCCACCACTTCCATATGCATCTTTTTTCCAGGCAACACGAACTTTTACATCAACTCTTCAACAACTAACTAGCTGATCTCCCTGCTTCTAATCTTGCCCCACTACAGCCATTTTCTGTGTTGTAACTAGGATGCCTTAAGTGATCATTCAGATCATATGATTTCTCTGTATGAGACATAATAAGCTTAATATGATAAGCTTAGTTGTTTATCTAAAACTCAAATTCAAATTACTGTCTTGTATTTTTACTAATAGATGTGACACTCTACAAGATTCTCATTCTATTAAAATAAAAGCAAAGTCCTTAAAATGGTCTACAAAGACCTACAGGTCTACAAGAACTGTCTGACCTCGACTCCATATCCTACTAATTTTCCCTTTATTCACTCTGCTTACTGTAACAATAACAACAATGTTTTACCAAGCATGGTGTCCTTTCCCAGACCAGGGCCCTCCTGACAATATGTCCAAATCATAAGAGAAAAATTCTTGCTATCCTTGCTTCTAAGGAGAATTCTGTCTGTACTTATTCCGAGAAAGATTTGTTCATTCTGCAGAGGCATTCAGCTGTGTGGTTCATAACAAATTTTGGATAATATTGTTTAAAAGGTGAATTCTAGAACTCTTAATTGTCCTCATGAGGAAACTACACATACATCAAGAGGCAGCCATTCAAATAAAGCAAGAGGACCTTGCATGGTTTTCAAATCAGGGAAGATGTGTGCCCGGATTGTATCCTTTCACCATATTTATTCAAATAATCCCAGAAGCTGGACTATATGAACAAAAACCTGGTATCAGGACTGAAGGAAGAATCATTAACAACCTGGAGCACATAGAAGACACAATCTTGCTTTCTGAAAGTAAAGATGACCTAAGGCACTTGCTGATATGGATCGAAGACCTCAAACTTCTTTACAGATTATATCTCAATTAAAAAATATATTTTTTCAGCAGTACTGATAATCAATATCATTTTAAAAAGAGAAAATATGGAAATTGTCAATAATTTCATGTTTCTTGGATCCACAATCAATGTCTATGGAAGCAGCAGCCAAAAAATCAAACAACATATGGCACTGGGCAGATCAGCTGCAAAAGACTTCTTGAAAGTTCTAAAAAGCAAATATGTTCCTTTGAGGAATTGTGTCTGACCCAAGTCATGGTACTTTCAATCATTTCAAATGCATATTATCAGAAGGGACCAGTGATTGGAGAAGTACATCAGGCTTGGTAAATTGGAGGGTCAGCAAAAAAAAGGAAGAATCCCAACAAGATTAATTGGCACTGTGACAGTAGCAATGGGCTCAAGTGTAGCAACAATTGTGAGATTGGCACAGGACTGGGCAGTGTTACATTTTGTTGTGCATAAGGTCACTATGATTCAGTATTGACTCGATGGCACCTAACAACAACAAAATGCATGTGAAATACAGAGAATGGATAAGGAAAGCTGGAGAAAATTTAATAGTTTTATGGTACTGGTGAAGAATATTAACTATACTTTGGACTGCCATAAGAATGAACAGTTTTGTCCTAAAAAATACAGCCTATGGGCTGTTCTACTGTGTTCTGTAGGGTCACTGTGAGCTGGAATTAATTTGATAGCAACAAGTTTAATTTTTGCTTAGGTTTTTGAACATCTATTTGTTGTGTCCATAATCACTGGTTAAATTAAAGTGAGCTCTGGTAGCGTAGTGATTACAAATTGGGCTATGAGCCGCAAGGTCATCAGTTTGAAACTACCAGCTGTTCCACAGGAGAAAGATGAGGCTTTTTGCTCCCGTAAAGATTTCCAACCTCGGAAACCCTGTACAGGGTCGCTATGAGTCAGAATCGACTCCACGGCACATAACAACAACAAAGTGAGATTCAGTTATTTATAATGTTAAGTTGTGTTTTTTTTGTTTGTTTGTTTGTTTTTTTAGTATTGTCTAAATTTACAAGACAAGTTCTGGTTAAGACAAAGTAAAATATGTAGAATTCCATGTTTCAAATTCTCTGCAAAATGTCCACAATCCAATTTATAAAGTACCTGGTATGACTAACATGAGACCTAATTCTTCGTAGAGCAATATCACTGTAAAAAGCATAAGCATCCATCATGATTGTGGGTCCAAAACATGCCTTTATTAACCTTTCAGAAGAAATATTTTATGTACAAACAGAATCCTACATTTGAAGCAGTTCTATCTACCCTTCAAATGTAGTGAAAATTTAAACAAAGGGAAAAATTCCTCATTCAATTAGGCAAGTCCACATAACAGAGGAGATAGGAAATGTTACATTTTACAAATGTATTTCCATTACAAAATAAGATTTTCTTCCCTGTCAGAGTTTACTTACTGAGCTGTGTTTCTGTCATGACTTTAAACTAAAACAGTATTTCTTCTAGGAACATATTGCTCATGGGTTGAAAAAGAACTGTCAACTTGGTTTTTTATGCATGATGAAAATGGAGTTTTTTTAATCCCTTAAATCATTTCCAAAATAACAGATGGCACCCCAGAGCAGAGGCCCAGCCTACCATTTGCCTGAGATTTGAACCAGTACTTAAAGCTGTGAATAGTAAAGAAGGGCTTATTATCATCTGCTAATATAGAGTGCCTCGGTAAGACTGAGAGAAAAAAATAAACAAGAGACAGTAAAACTGCTTCAAGAGTTACAAAGGTCATATTTATAAGGGTAACATTTTTGGTAGGGGTTTTTTGTTTGTATGCATTTTCCTTCTCAATTTTAAAAATGACAATGTAGTAAGGAGAGGTTATCAGTTGGGAACCTCCAAGTAAGGTCTAGCATTAATTAACTATGTGAACTTGTCGAGTTTGGTGGATTCTTGTCAAACACTTTTCTGGGCATACATGGGTAAGTCATAAAGAATTGCAACTAGGGTTCCTGATCATACATGCATGGTTTTATTACAAACAAAAAGTGTTTAAATCTGCCTCTGCAATCAGTGAATGACTATAGGTAAGTCTCTCTGTAATACGCTTGTGTTAGTTTCCTTAGGGTGCCTTAAGGAAAAAAAAAAAAAAAATAGGTACAACCTTAACAGTGGTTTCCAAGGGAATTTCCTGAGCCAACTAAATTAAAGGCAGAAAAGTCAGTTAAGATTAAGTTATGGTGACTGTTTTGAGGTACAAAGGGCTAATATTGCTAGATTGTCTCAAAGGACACAGGATAATCATGGGAGCTCAGTACGTAGAAGTTTTTGTTGTTGTTGTTTTTTTAAAGGAAAATTGCATTGGCGAAAAAATAAAAAGACAGAAAATTTGAGCTTAGAATATATATATATATATTCTATTATGATAATCCACCTGCTCATTCTTTCAGGGTAACAAAGATTGCCCTATGAGAATTTCATTGATAAACCTTATCCCATTATCCCTACAAACCTAATCTTGTTATTTCAGACTTCATTTTGTTCTCAAAACTCAAAGCACATTGAAAAGGAACTCGACTTCAGTCCCTCAAGGATTCCAAAACTGCTATTTTGACATACTGTAAATTGAAAAGCACAGAATTCTTTGGGGAAGGATTAGAGAGATGGAAACACCTCCTTCTGAAGTATATAGACTTAGGTTGAGGATGTGTCAAGAAACAATGGATTCACATTTTAATAGTTTTGTTTAATAAAGATTTCTAAGAATTTGTAGCACTTCCTGGACTCTTTCTCCTATTTGACTAACATTAAAATATTTTCCATGTCTATAAAATAAAATGCAAAAATAGCATAATTTAAAATAAAACAAGACACAAATTGATAAGCAGATATTTTTTTCACTTCTTCAGTCAATATTGCAATCATTTTTAAAGATTATTTTAGTAACCTTTATAATAAGCAGCATGAAATTTAAAATTTTAAGGATATGACAAACTAGGCAGATATGCTAAAGAAACCTTCTTCAACAAAATGAGATCAAACAAAAAACACATAGATGATAATTCTGAAACCTTGGTTTCAGAGGAAAGTTTGGAGAAGTGGATCAAATAGTTATTGGGAGGAAAGGTTGAACAAGTGTGGCAAAGGAGGGAGACAGATTGGTGAAGATCTCCCATTTTGAACTTTCACAGGCAGTTTCAAGGACTGACCATGCCTGGCAGCGCAATGGGACCTGACAACAGGGCTGACAATTAGAAAAAGTGTTTCTTTCTTGATCACATTGTTTGATCTAAATGATTACAATCCCTCCCTGCAACAACAGCTACCTACTTCCTCCCTATGACTTCCCTTTTACATCTTATTTTTCCACAAATCAATAGAGCAGAAATATTTGATATACACATACAAACAAGAAATATGTATTCATTTAAATGTTCAAAGTCAACATTTTGCAAGCCTGTTTCCTGCCCACAGGCATCCAACCTTTCTTAGTCCATGGGCTTAAGACTTTTAGCTGCTGTTTCTCCATACCATCATCTCTGACACCATCTCTGCTGTTGCCACATTTCTAGGTGGGATCTCACACTCTTCTCATGCTTTTCCTTCTTGATGATCCTGGGATCCTCTGTTCCTGAAACATGAAAGATTTACTACTCCCCCTTTTAGTTACACATCTTCTACAAATAGAGTTGTGACAATTATAATTAATCCTGCAAACAACTACTCAAAATTGAATCATAAAACCCTGTCACCATCATCCCCAATCTCCTTTCACCAGATCCATCAGGAAAAGAGGGAAACTATTGAGTGGGGATTCTACATTATCCACCTCATTCTGAAAACTAAGCACACTCATGATAGCATATAAGCCAGCCACTTCGTGCCATTATTATTGTTGCTGTTGTCAAGTGATTTCGAATCAGTTCCAAACCATGGCGTGGTGTTGTGGGTTAATGCGGTCATTGAAAAGTAGGTTTGAGCAACAAAGCTGGCAATTCAAACTCACCAGTCACTCCTCAAAAACCCAATTGTGTTCTTGTTAAGTGCCATTGAAATAGTTCCAACACATAGTGACCCTGTATAGGATTTCCAAGGAAAAGCTAGTGAGCTTGAACCACTGACCTTGCAGTTCAAACTGAACTTGCAGTCCTGTATGCTGAGCAATTATCTGAGAAGCTGGGTTATATGAAGAAAATGTGGCATCAGGATTGGAGGAAGACTCATTAACAACTTGCGATATGCAAATGATACAACCTTGCTTGCAGAAAGTAAAGAGGACTTAAAATATTTACTGATGAAGATCAAAGACCACAGCCTGTGATATGGATTGCTTTTCAATGTAAAGAAAACAAAAATCCTCACCACTGGACCAATAAACAACATTCTTATCAACGGAGAAAGGATTCAAGTTGTCAAGGACTTCATTCTTCTTGGATCAACCATCAACACTCATGGAAGTAGCAGGCAAGAAACCAAGCAGCTTATTGCATTAGGCAAATCTGCTGCACAAGACCTTTTCAAAGTGTTAGAGAGGAAAGATGTCAGCTTGAGGACTAAGGTGCGCCTGACCCAAGCCATGATATTTCAATAATCTCATATGCATGTGAAAGTTGGACAGTGAATAAGGGAGACTAGAAGAATTGATGATTTTGAGTTATGGTGTTTGAGGAGACTATTGAAAGTGCCATGGGCTACCAAAAGAACCAACAGATCTGTGTTGGAAGAAGTTCAGCCAGAGTATCCTTGGAGGCCAGGATGGCCAAATTTCATCTCTCATACTTTGGCTATATTGTCAGGATGGACCAGTCACTGGAGAAGGATATCATGTTTAGTAAGGATATCATGTTTAGTCATGTTAAGAGAAAAAGAGGATGACCACCAATGAGATGGATTGGCAAGGTGGCAGCTCAACTGTGGCAACAATTGTGAGGTTGGTTCAGGACCAGGCAGTGTTTCGTTCTGTTGTGCATAGGGTGGCTATGAGTTGTTACTGACTCAATGGCACCTAACAACAACAACATCAACTCAGTGCACTGAGAAAACAACCCCGATCTTTGATATTAAGAGTTCTTCCATGTCAGTTGTAATTTTGAGGAACTACATCCATAAGCAATGGTTCAGTTCATCAAATTACAGCAATTCATACTTTCTCAAACTATCAAGCATCTTTATTTTCATTTGTTCAAATTCTGGTCAGCTAGACATCAAGCTAGGTCAAATGGACACTAACTTCAAGTTTGGGAATTCACACACGCCTCCCCATTTTCAGATCAGCTGGCCACTTTACTCTCAGCTGTAGTGACCAGTGGCTAAGTCAGTGCCCATAGGCTCAGGGGTTCACATATCTCCCTAAACTTCAGACCAGTCAGCCCTTCTTCTTCTGTCTCTCATATCAAGGTCAGTGGGTGCCAATGTAACAGGCCAACCTTTTTAAAGAACAAAACACATAATACTTTATTTTAATTTACCACAATTTTCATATCATAGGGAGATTTAATACAAAAACAGTGAGTTTAATTTACCAACCACTTATCATATTTCAAGATTTGGTGTGAAAGTGTGACTTACTGATACTTATACAAAGAATATTTAACTCAGAATTTCTATTTTTAAATTCACTTAGAACCAGAATTTTAGCAAATTTAAATACTAAGTGTTCAATACTAGAGTGTCAACACAACAGATGCACCCCCAAAATATTTTTTTCTTCACATTCTCTCTGCCCATCTGTGGATTAAGAATATCCATGTTTGTGATACTGAGGTGTTTTTCAGGGCCCTAATCTCTCCCCAGTGAGTTAATGCACTGGACTGCAAGATCAGTTTGAACTACAAGGTCAGTGACTCAAACTTATCATCTGTACCTTGGAAATCCTATACAAAGTTGCGATGAGTTGGAAATGATTCAACAGTACTTAATAAAAACAACAATCTCTCCCCTAAGAATGTTGATGTGATGCTGTGGTATAAGCACTGGACTGCAAGGCTGATTTGATTTGAGCTGCAAGGTGGCTATTCAAACCCACCAGCAACTCCTTGAAAACCTGATACAGGGTTGCTATGAATCAGAACCAACTCATTGGCACTTACCAACACAATAACAATCTCTCCACTGGAGTTCTGATTTGTTACTAGAGGATAAGCCCTGAGTTTCTAGATGAGTTTGAATTACAAGTTCAGTAGTTCAAATCCACCAATTACTCCTCAGAAACCCTATACAGGATTACTATGAGTCGGAAATAACTTGATGGCACTAATCAAATCAAATTAAACAATCACTCCCCTGAAGTCCTAGCATGGCACTGTAGGATAAGAACTAACTGCTAAATACAAGGTTGAAGGTTCAAACCACCAATCACTCCTTGGAAATCCTATACACGGTCACTATGTATCAGAACCAACTTGATGGCACTTCACAACAACATGTTGTTGTTGTTGTCAGGTGCCATCGAGTCGGAACCAACTCATAG
>NW_006408891.1:1653903-1655205 GCF_000296735.1 Chrysochloris asiatica | reverse complement strand
TTCTGCTTTGCATGGGGTCACTTTGAGTTGGTTCCGGCTCGATGGCACCTGACAACAACAACAATTGAAAGTCTGTTCCACAGTCTGCCTCTGGCCTTGTTTTGACTGATGATATGGAGCTTATCCAATATCTCTTTCCACAGATGTAGCCAATTTGATTTCTATATTCCATCTGGTGAGGTCCATGTGTATAGTCATCTCTTATGCTGTCTAAAGAAGTTATTGGAAACGAACAAATCATTGGTTTTGCAGAATTCTATCATGCATTCTCCAGCATCATTTCTATCACTAAGGCCATATTTTCCAATCACTGAGTCTTCCCCTTTGTTCGCAACCTTTTCATTCCAAACACCAGTAATGATCATTACATCTTGATTGCATGTTTGATCAATTTCAGATTGAAGAAGTTGGTAGAATTCTTCTATTTCATCCTCACTGGCTTTTGTGGTTTGTGAATAAATTTGAATAATAGTGGTATTAATTGGTCTTTCCTGTAGATGCCTGGATAGTATCCTAACACAGACAGCGTTGTATCTCCTGAGTGATCTGGATATGTTCTTTTTAATGATGAATGCAACACCATTCCTCTTCAATTTGTCATTCCCTGCATAGTAAACCATGTGGTCATCAGATTCAAAATGGCCAATACCAGTCCATTTCAGCTCACTAATACCTTAGATGTCAATATTTATCCATTTCATTTCATTTTTGACAACTTTCAATTTTCCCAGATTCGTACTTCATACATTCCATGTTCTGATTTTCAATGGATGTTTACAGGTGTTTCTCCTCATTTTGAGTTGTGCCCCATCAGCAAATGAAGTTCCCATGGGGGCTCTTCTCCCATGGGCTTTACTCCATTCGCGCCATCACAGTCAACTCTATTTTGAGAAGGCAGCTCTTCCCCAGTCACATTTTGAATGCCTTCCAACCTTAGGGACGCATTTTCCGGCACTATATCTGACAGTGTTTCTCTGCCATTCATAAGGTTTCCAGTGACTATATATTCGGAAGCAGTTCGTCACTCTTTCTTCCTAGTCTGTCTTCATCTGGCAGCTCATCTGAAACCTTTCCACCATGGGTGACCTGCTGGTGTTGAAAATATTGGTGGCATAGATTTCAGAATTATAGAAACTCATAAGCCACCACAGTACAACAAACTGAGCAACAAGTGGTGGTTGTTTCTGTTGTTGTTGTTGTTGTTATGTGCCGTGGAGTCGGAACCGACTCATAGCGACCCTGTACAGGGTTTCCGAGGGTGTAAATCTTTACGGGAGTAGAAAGCCTCATCTTTCTCCCGCG
>NW_006408891.1:1643002-1653803 GCF_000296735.1 Chrysochloris asiatica | reverse complement strand
TTAGGTGCCCTCAAATCAGTTCCAGCCCATAGCTGCCCTATGTCCAACAGTATGAAACCCTCTTCAACTCTTATTACTCTTCTGTCTCCTGCACATGGAGAGAACAATAGCTGCACTTTAGACGACCACTAATGGACCTTCAAGATCCCAGAGGCTATCACCAAAGTAGCAGGATATAGATTATTGTCTTTGTGGACTCTGTTTTGTCAATTGACCATGGTTTCCCCTGAGACTATATCCTAAATCCCCAGACTCATTAATCTATGATCTTGATGGAAGGAAATTGCTTGATCTTCCTCCCACAGAGCTATTAGGTGAATTCTAACTGCCAATCTTTCAGTTATAGCGAATGGTTTAATAGTTGCATCATAGTTCTTATCTATTACTGGTGTTGTTAAATGCTGTCGAGTTGGTTCTGACTCATAGTTACCCTGTATAGGGTTTCCTAGGGGAAGCTGGCAAGTTTGAACCATCAACCTTGCCATTCAAACCGACCTTGGAGTCCAGCGCATTAAAGGTGCACAAATATATGACCAAAAGGTAATTTGACTCCTTGGAAATAATACTTTTCATCAATGTTTTCTGTTTGCTAAGTATTCTGTTAGTAAATTTACAATCTTATAATCCTCTCAAACCCTATGAGAATTTCAGCAAATTAATTTACCCTTTTGTGCCTTGACTTTCTTTTATGAAAATTGAAATTATAACTGCACCTTATGTGAGGATTGCTGTGAAAGGCTAATGTATTTAATTGATATAATGTCCTAAAAATAATTCTTAACATATGGTATGGTGTTGTTAAGTGCTGTTCAATCAGTTTGTACTCATTGTTGTGGTTGTTAGGTGTCATTGAGTCATAGCAACCATATGTACAGCAGAAGTTACTGACTCTTAGTGACCTTATGCACAGGAGAACGAAACACTGCTCAGTCCTGGGACAACCTCACTGTTGTCACGCTTGAGCCCACTGATGCTGCCACTTTGTCAATTCATCTCGCTAGGGGTCTTTCTCTTTTCTCTGACCCTCCACGTTACCAAACATGATATCCTTCTTCAGTGACTGGTACCTTCTGACAATATGTCCGAAGTATGAGAGAGGAAGTTTGGCCATCCTGCCCTCCAAGGAGCGCTCTGGCTGCACTTCTTCCAACACAGATCTGTTGGTTCTTTTGGCAGCCAATGGCACTTTCAATATTCTCCTCCAACACCATAACTCAAAAGCATCAATTTGTCGAAAGTCTTCCTTATTAACTGTCCAGCTTTCACGTGGACAGATATCAGCAATGATATCCCTCATTGCAAGGCCTCTTCTGAATCCAGCTTGAACCTTTGGAAGTTCTCTGTCAATGTATGCTTTCAGCCGTTTCTGTGTTACCTTTGTAAAACTTTACTCATCACTCCTTCTTCCAAGTCTGTCTTCGTCTGGAAGCTCATCTGAAACCTGTCCTCCATGGGTGATCCTGCTGGTATTTAAAATACTGGTGGCATAGCTTCCAGAATCACAGCAATTCACAAGCCACCACAATACGACAAACTGACAGACAAGTTGTGGTTGTACTCATTGAGATCCCACAAATAATAGATTGAAATGCTGTGCAGTCCTGCATTATTCTCACAATCATTGCTATGTTTGAGCCCATTTTTGCCATATTGTAGAGTCCTGGTGTGGTGGTGTAGGATAAGAATGGACCACAAAGTTTGTGTGAACCACAAAGTTGGTGGTTCAAATTCAGCAGCTGCTCTTCAGGAACCCTATACAGGATCGCTATGAGTCAGAACCAACTCCACAGCACTTAACAACAACAATTTATGTTAGCTCCTATGCATACTTCATTTTACAAATGAACAATCTGATACTAGAGAAATTAATTGGCATACCAGCAAGTTCCCAAGGTAGATGTAGATGAAATTGGAAGATGTAGAACTTGAACTCAGAATTTTAATCCCATTCACTTATCTAAACTCTATTCCATCTACTTAAAAGTATCTTAGACAACATAAAAGGGGGAAAAGAATTATTTTTTGTGTATCTATTGATGGGACACCCTCGGAAACCCTATACAGGGTCGCTATGGGTCGGAAACGACTCGATGGCACATAACAACAACAACAACATTGATGGGACACAGAAAGAAGCTATGTACGAAACTATACATTGTTCTAATCGGTAATATGCTAATACAAAAATAAGATAGTCCTGAACCTGTCATAAGGAGCTCTGGTAGTGTACTGGATTATTTACTGGACTGCCAACCAAAATCAGAAGTTTGAATCCACTAGCAGCTCCATGGGAATAAGCTGAGGCTTTCTGCTCCCATAAAGATTAATAGCCTCAGTAACTCTATAAAGTGTAGCTATGAGTAGGAACCAATTCCATGGCATACAACCAACTACCTCCAAATCTGTTACATAAAAGAAAGACTAAAAAATTCATAGTTCTACAGTAAATATTGTAGCTATAGGATTTCCCTTGTTAGCAGTGGAAAAGCATCCAAAGTGTGAAGGAAAAGCTACTATAAATCAGAGAAGAAAAATCAATCCAAACCATGAAAAAAATGCCACCAAGTCCTAAGCACATTTGTCTGCAATGATTTAATAAATGCACTTCCATAAATACTGCTCAATAAAATGTATGAATTATGCAGCTTGCTCTCAAAAATTAGTTTAAATGTAAGCTGGAGGAATTCCCTGTGCTTAGGCTCATATAAAATTCAGTAAACATAGAAATTTTGAAGTAAAAGAAAATAATAATAAAAACTTCTAAAAGTTATGTGAATACTGTAATTATCTGTGCATAAATGAAAGCATTTTGTCTTTTTATGTCTAAACATGAAACTGAATACCAAAAAAGTGTTCCCATGTGGAAATGAATTCCAAAGATGTTTTGAAAAATAGCAGCATTTCTCCTATACAACTATTTAGACAACCAAGCTAAAACTTGGCATGAAATAACATTCATTTTGATATATATTTTTTCATATTCTTCTTTAAATTTTTTTAGATCTCATCATTCAAATTACGCATATCCTGTGGAATAAGTGGAATATAAAATCACAAAACTAAATAAAGCTTCTACTTTAGACAGTAATAAAGAAATAAGGTTCAGAGAGGGATAATATATAATGAAAAGTTAAACTGGTGGTTGCATAAACATGGACAATTGAAATTAGTCACATGGGATTCCTGCTCTATTTCTTGCTACTAGTTTTATGACTTTAGGGAAGATGCTTAATTCTCTTGATTAGAAAAATACAATTTAAAATAAAATCTTCCGTATAGATTTGTGAAAATCAAATGCATCTTCAGTTGACTCATTCATCTGCGAACTGAAAAGCTGAAGTTTCAAGTCTACCCAGAGACATTCACAAGAAAGTCTTGTTTATTTATTTCTTAAAAAAAAAAAAAAATTCAAAGAACAAGCTAGTTGCTCACCCAGGACATATCAAAGCAAGTGATCAGGTCCCCTCGGGGCAAACCCCCTTCCAAGACTAAGACTCAAGGGGAATATATGAGCAGACATGCACTTTAACTGGTGACTACATTGGTCACCAAATAAGGGGAAAAACAGCAATGAAGCTGCAAGCTAAGTCCTACCATGTTCAACAGACTCCTGTGAACCCACGTTGAGACCGGGTTCGCCAGGAGTATGGTAAGACCTGGGGATTCCTGGTCAGTGACATAGCCAAAGAGAACTAGAGTGGAAAGTGAAGTGTCCAGCTGATAAGAAGTAAGGGCATATGCACAAGAACATGCACACTTGCAGATAATACCCACTTGACATGGCTTCAATGGCTGTATGATCAGAACTCAACTAGAAGAAGAAAAAAAGTATAATCTGATACAATTTGATGAAGCTGACCTACACCTATGGATGCAGTAGCTAAAAAGAGAGAACAAATCTTTACAGCTAGGATCATTTCCACCCCCTTGATACACAGGGTAGACAGGGATGGGCAACTTGAACATTGGCTACCTAAAATGGGTGGGCTACAAAGGCAAGAAGTGACTGACTTACAAGAGGGAGCCTAGATCCAGAGGGCATGGAGGAAGGTAGAATCTCCACTGAGTCTGTCTGTCTGGGCAGGGCTGATAAAAGGAGATGGGGATAGGACTCTTGTGGTACATAGTGAATAATTGCTATCAGGACTGACTGTGAGGGTTGGAAATTTAAAGGTAAATGTTCTGTAACAAAATGAGGGGAGTGGTTGATTTTGCAGTCCAAGAGCAGAGGGCCCTGGGACCATCAAGAGAGAAGAGTGAAATGCAGGACCCTAACCAGAGAAACAGTGACTCCTGAGATGGAAGCAGACATGATGATGTGGAGAGATGGAATGGCTGGTGACTCTAGATCTATAGAGGGAGATAGGCTGTGTGCTGACGACTGGGGTGGGGGTAGTGGAGGTGGAGGGGTGGGTTGGGCAGACTTGCAGGATATACCCTTTGATTGGTTGATAATGCATAGAGGGGATTGTAACCATGGCAAAGAAACTATATACAATAGGATGAATGCAAAGCTAATGCTCTCCCATGTAAACTATCATATAATATCACAATGAAACATTTTTTAAAAATCAACCAAGAAATCCCTGTATAGCACAGTTCTTCTCTGACACACATGGTGACACTATGAGTGAGGGTTAACTCAACAACAACTGACTTTATACTTATAAAATACTTAGAATGCTATATGTTATATAGTTACATGTTCAATAAATGGCAGTTAATGTTACCACTTAATACTAATATCAACATGTAAATTAAAAATGGCATACATATTGCTCTGGAACATGGCAGAAATCACATAGTATCTACATCTATGGATACAGCACTGATAGTAAAACCACCACCATGAAGTCAATTAGTAGATTTCATTATAGGGAATATGTCCTGATTCTTTAAAAATGCACTTTGGACCTTCTCTTTAGAAATGAGAGTTTCCTCTTTATAACACTGTTGCTCATTTTTAAGTATTTTTGTTATTGTTGTTAAGTGCCATGGAGTCAGTTCTGGCTCATAGTACCCTTCTTTAGGCTTTTTTAAGAGGAGCTCTTAAGTTTGAACTGCTGACCTTATAGTTTGCAGTCTGGTGATGATCCTATGGTGCTACTTTTCATTCTGTCTTTCTTATTTTTTTAATTATAAAGCTACATAATTACCTAGAAGGCACCATGTGGAAATATTTTTAAGTCAACTGCATACAGAAAACATACTGTAATGATCCTTATCATAGAGAATAAGTTGAATTTAAAAAGGGATGAATCTATCTACAAAAGAAATTAAAGTCATAAATATATAAAGGTGATGGGAGTCTGGAATCACAGATATTTCTATCTGTGCAGTACAGCAAACCAAATTGGGTTCCATTTTTTTCAAATGAATTTTCTTAAAAATATAAAGTAGCATGAAAATGAAAAAAAAAAAAAAAAAAGGTAAGATTTCTCCTGTCATGGTATTTGGTAAATGTTTCTTTGAATCGTGTTGAATTCATGATTTAAACAAAGAATCAAAATTCAGTTAAAGTATACAGAATTAAAAACATAATAAAAGAATGTCAGATGGAAAATAATTTAGCTTTATATTAATCCAATTCACGCACTTAACATATGAGACTCAGAAAGACAAAGAGACTTGCTCAAGGTCACTTAGCTTATTAATGACAATACTGCAACCAGAAAAGAGCCTCAAGTCCCAATTTAACTAGGAGACAAAGATAATTATAATTGTAAGAATGTGCAATAAATTATAAAATATCATAAATTTGCCAGTAGTCTTAAACTGAATAAGGCTCATACTCATAAAACCAATGTTTTGTACTTCTACCCTGGTGTGGCACTATAGGATAAGAACTGGATCAGAAGGTTGGTTTCAACCACAGACCAGCAATTCATACTCACTAGCTGCTCCTGGAGAACCATATACAGGTTTCAAATGAGTCAGAATGGACTTAGTGGTGCTTAAAAACAACATAATGTTTTAGTCACCTCTTGTATGTAATTTTGACAAACTGTGGTGGCTGGTGTGTTGCTGTGATGAGGGAAACTTGCCAATGTTTTTTTGAATACCAGCAGGATCATTCATAGATTGAATAAGTATGGTGAAAGAATACAATCCTGTATTTTTCCTAATTTTAAATCATTCAGTGTTACCTTGTTCTGTTTGAACAACTATCTATTGGCCAAATGGTTTAAAATTAGGAAAGGTGTGCACCAGGATTGTATATTTTCACCATACTTATTTGATCTGTATGCAGAGCCAATAATCAAAGAAGCTGAATTATATGAAGAAAAATGTGGCATCAGGATTGAAGGAAGACTCATTAACAACCTGCAATATACAGATGATCCAAACTTGCTCTTTGAAAGGAAAGAGAATTTAAAATAATTACTGATGAAGAACCAAGACCATAGCCTTTGGCATGGGTTTCATTTCAGCAAAAAGAAAACCAAAATCCTCACAACTGGACCAATAAACAACATCCATATCAATGGAGAAAAGATTGAAGCTGTGAAAGACTTTACTTTGCTCAGATCAACCAACAGCACTCATGAAAGCATCATTCAAAAATTCAAAAGATATATTGCATTAGTCAAATTTGTTATACCAGACCTCTTTAAAGTTTTCAAGAACAAAGATAACAGTTTGAGGACTAAGGAACACCTGATTCAAACCATGGTATTTTCAATAACCTCCTAAGTATATGAAAGCTGGACAGTGAATAAGGAAGATTGTAGAAGAATTAAGGCTTTTGTGATATGGTGTTAGAGGAGAATATTGAAAGTACCATGGACTGCCAAAGAACAAATGGATCTGTGTTGGAAGAAGTACATCCAGAGTGCTCCTTGAAACCCAGGATGACCAGACTTTGTCTCTCATACTTCAGCTATATTATCAAGAGGGACCAGTCACTAAAGAAGAATATCACGTTTGGTAAAGTGGAATGTCAGAGAAAAAAATGAAGACCCCCAATGAGACAGATTGGCACAGTAGTATCTGGCATAGTAACAATTGTGAGGTTGGCCCATGACTGGGCAGTATTTCATTCTGTTGTTTACAGTGATGCTATGAGTTGGTACAGACTTGATGACACCTAATAAAAATGTCACATATAGTGCCTCAAGATGTCTCTCATGTTGTACGGCACTCAAAATACAACTAGAGAAAAGCTACCTCCTCAAATTATAGTTAACCATAAGAAGGTGAATCAGAAAATTTAAAAGGGCAATGTGAGAAAACAAAGTCAAATATTATTCTGAAATGTGCAAAACATTTTATAGTTAGAAAACCAAAAGACAAGAACACACTCAATGTTTCTCAGGCCTCAACTTGAATTATTGAAATATTCTGTGCACAAAATACTGAATGATGCACAAAGCAACAAAAAGAAGGTGGTATGAATACATGTAATCACTATACCAAATGTAATGGCTGATATTCAACCTTTTCAAGAAGTGCCATTTGATCAATAACTAATCGAACTGAAGGAAAAAGTCCAAGCTGCCCTGCAGACATTGGCAAAAACAAGACTCCAGTAACTGATGGACTACAGATTGAAATAATTAACAAACTGATGCAGCACTGAAGATGCTCAATCATCTGTGTCAAGAAATTCAGAAGACAGTTACCTGGCCAATTAATAGAAGAAATACATATTTGTGCCCATTGTAAAAATTTGAATGCAGAAATATCAAATCATTTCGTTAATATCACATGCAAGTAATTTTTTCTGAACATAAATAATTCAAAACTGATTGCAACAGTACATCTATAGGGAGCCATCAGAAATTCAGTCAGGATTCAGAATAGAACATAGAACTAGGCATGTCACTACTGACATCAGATGGATCTTGGTTGAAAGCACAGAGTACCAGAAGGATGTTCACCTATGATTTATTGATTCTGCAAAGTTTTTGACTGTGAGAATCATGACAGACTATAGATAACATTGTGAAAAATATGTATTCCAGAACACTTAATTATGCCCATGAGGAACCTGTATGTAGATCAAAAGATAGTCATTCAAAAAGAACAAGGGGAAATACTGACTGCTTTAAAATCAGGAAGGTGTGTGCCATTGTAAACCCTTTCACCGTATTTATTCACTCTCCATTCTGGACAAATAATCCCAGTAGTTGGATTATGTGAAAAAGAACATGGCATGAGGATTGGTGGAATACTCCAATTAGCAACCTGCAATATTCAGATGACACAACCTTGCTTTCGGAAAGCAAAGAGAACTTTAAATAGTTACTTATGAAGATAAATACCTTCAGTATTGACTGAATGTCAATGTAATGAAAACAAAAATCCTTAAAACTGGACCAATAAGTAACATCATGATTAACAGAAAAAGATTGAAGTTGTCAAGAAGTTCATTTTGCTTGAATCCACAATCAACATTCATGGAAGCATCAGTCAAGAAATCAAACTATGTATTTCATTAGGCAAATCTGCTGCAAAAGACCTCACTTTAACGTGTTCAAGAGCAAAGATTCGAGGATTAAGGTGTGCCTGACCCAAGTCATGGTAATTTTTTAAAAGCTTTTATTGAAAATTGAGTGAAGTGTTAAAAGGGCAGATTATCAATTTTACATTCAACAAATCATTGCTGTGCTTAAAATCCCCTCCTTGCATCATCAGCTACTAGTATTTACCTCTATTACCACCCGTCCTTTTTTTTTTTAAGTGCACATACCACAATGAAAATATATATTCATTTTACAGTTCAAAGGGCACATTTGTGCCTCCTGCCCACAGGCACACTGTCATTCTCAGTACATGGGCTTATAGTCCTCTGCAACTCTATCTCTCAATTCATCACCTCTGCCACCATCTCTATTGTCACCATTTTTCTGGTTAGGATCCCTCACTCCTCTCATGCTCTTCCCACTTGATAGTCCTAGGGTCCTCTTTTCCTGAAATGATAGATTAACGTCTCCCCCTTTTTAGTTATACCTCTTCTACCTTTACAGTTGTGACAATCTCCACTATTCCTTGATAACAATTATTCACAATTGAATCATGAAATTATCTCCATCATAACCATACCCATCTGGACAACAGGAAAGCTATTCAATGAAGATTTTATCTTACCCCCTCATTCTGACCCTAAGCACTTTCATGATTTTTTATAAGCTAGCCACTTTTTTGCCTCTATATCCCCCAAATTTTGATAGCCAAATCTAAGTTGCCTGTCCCTATCAACCCAGTGTACAAATGAGGCCAGCTTGATCCTTGATATGAAGAAACCTTCCCTTGCAGTTGGAATTCTGCACAAATTAATCCATAAGCAAAGGTCCAGTTCCTCAAATTATAGCAATTTACTCTTACTTCCTGTATGAAATTTCCTTGTCTTCATAAGATCAAATTTTGGTTAGCAAGCCATCCAAGCTAGGTCAAATGGGTACTCTCTGCAAGTTTGAGCGTTCATACACACCTCCCCCCACTTTAACCATTTTGCTGCTTCAATCTTAAGGTTAGTCACCAATGGCTAGGTCAGTGTTCTTGGGATCCGGAGTTCACACATCTACATGAACTTCAAACCAGCCAGTCCTTCCTTTTCTCTCTCTCATCTCAAGGTCATCAGTTGTCTATGGAACATGGCCAAACTCAGCCCATGTCTTCATTGCTGCATTTCCTCCACTTCCACTCACAAGTCGACCAGGGTGGTTACCAGCAAGCATAAAAGACTCTTCGTGTGTTCTCTTTGGGTTTCAGTCATAGAAAGAGGTTTACGCTGATAGGCTGACTTTTCTTGCCTTGGTGGCTCCAAGGCAAACAGCTTGCTTGTTATTGTCACAACTGAACTGTCTGCTGAGGACTAAGTTATTATGTATGCAGCACTTACAGCAACTTTAGACATCCACCCCTCAAAGGAAGACAGTTATATGATCCCTTTCTTCTTAGAAATAATAAATGTAAAGGACATGAGAATTTTAATATTAACTTAAGGAAAAAGAAAACAACCATGCCTTAAAGCATATTATCACTGTAAATCATCATGAAAGAAATGGAATGTGAGGATTTAGTTAATATCAAAAGGTAGAGGAAAAATCTTCAGAAAAGGAGCACATTTGTTGGCATTAAATATGAGTTTTTATAAAACTAAATGGAAAAACGGGAGGAAAGGAGGAAAATCCAGGGAAGGGACTGATTTTAGTTTAGTAAAATGGGAATGGTGGATAATAATAACAAGTTTTTGGTGAGAAGGGAGTGAGGTTATGAGTAGAAATGGAGCACAAGACAAAACAGTCTAACTGAGTTTATAGTAGCAGATGTAGGTTGATGTTAGTGAGTAAAATTATTGTAAAATCCCTCCACTCTTCCATCTCTTTGATTCTGTGATTATCTCAAAAGAAAAAAATGCAGTTTCATATGTTAAACTACTTAATATATGTATGCAATTGATAAGGACTACTTCATTTTTAGGAATCCTGGCATGGTGCTGTACTATAAGCACTGGACTGCTAACTATAAGGTCAGCAGTTCAAACTCGCCAACTGCTCCTCAGAAATCCTATACAGGCTCTCTGTGAGTCGGAAGTAACTAGATGACACTTAACAACAACTCTATGTTTAAGTTGTAACCTTAGTCACTCATTCAGATTTATATAGGTTTCTAGGATTGGAGGAAGATTCATTAACAACCTGTGATATGCAGATGATACAACCTTGCTTGCTGAAAGTGAAGAGGACTTAAAATATTTAATGATGAAGATCAAAGAGCACAGCCTCAATATGAATTGCATCTCAATGTAAAGAAAACAAAAATCCTCACCACTGGACCAATAAATAACATTCGTATC
>NW_006408891.1:1636374-1641424 GCF_000296735.1 Chrysochloris asiatica | reverse complement strand
AACATTAACAATTTCCTTTTGGTACAGTGACTCTGTGTATTCCTTCTATCTTCTCTTGATGCTTTCTGCATTATTCAATAATTTGACCAGAGAATTATTCAATAATGAAAGCCGAGGCTGGATTTTTTTCTTCAGTTTCCCCCAGCTTGAGAAATGCTGAGCGTGTTCTTCCTTTTTAGTTTTCTGATTCCAGATCTTTACATATTTTGTTGTAATATTTGTTTTTATCTTTTCTAGCTGATCTTTGAAATTTCTGTTCAGCTTTTGGACCTCCTCATTTCTTCCATTTGCTTTAGCATCTCTACACTGGAGAGCAAGTTTCAGAGTCTCCTCTGATATCCATTTTGACCTTTTCCTTCTTTCTTATCTTCTCAATGACTTTTTGCGTTCTTCATGTATGATGTTCTTGGTGTCATCCAACAACTCCTCTGGCCTTCAGTCTTGAGTGTTTAATGTACCAAATCTGTTCTTCAGATGATCTCTAAATTCAGGTGGGATATATTCAAGGTCATATTTTGGCTCTCATGGACTTGTTTTCATTTTCTTCAGCTACAGTTTGAATTTGCATAGGAGTTATTGATTGTCTTTTCCACAGTCTGCCCCTGGCCTTGTTTTCAATGATGATATGAAGCTTTTCCATCATCTCTTTCTGCAGATGGAGTCAATTTGATTTCTTTGTATTCCATCTGGTGAGGTCCATGTGTAAAGTCATCTCTTGTGCTTTCTAAAGAAGGTATTTGAAATGAACAAGTCATTGGTTTTACAGAATTCTATCATGTGTTCTCCTGCATCATTTCTATCACCAAGTCCATATTTTCCAACTAATTATCCTTTCTCTTTTTTCCCAACCTTTGCCTTCCAATCACCAGTAATGATCAATACATCTTGATAGCATGTTTGATCAATTTCAGGTTGAAGATATTGGTAGAGTTTTTCTATTTCATCCTCATTGGCTTTAGTGTTTGGTGCATAAATTTGAATAATAGTGGTATTAACTGGTCTTCCCTGTAGGCGCATGGTTATTTTCCTATCACAGACAGTGTTGTACCTCAAGACTGATCTGGATATGTTCTTTTTGACAATGAATGCAACACCATTCCTTTTCAATTTGTCATTCCCGATATAGTAAACCATGCATTTGTCAGATTCAAAATGGGCAATAGCAGTCCATTTCAACTCATTAATGCCTAAGCTATCAATCTTTATGCGTTCCATTTCATTTTTTACAACATCTACTTTTTCCAGATCCATACTTCGTACATTCCGTGTTCAGATTTTCAATGGACATTTCAGTTGTTTCTCTTCATTTTGAGTTGTGCCTGATCAGCAAATGAAGGTTCTAAGGGCTTTACTCCCACAGGCTTTATTCCATTCATGTCATCACACTCAACTCTACTTTGAGGAGGCAGCTCTTCCCCAGTTGCATTTTGAGTGCCTTCCAACCTGAGGGGCTAATTTTCTGGAACTATATCTGACAGTATTTCTCTGCTATTCATAAAGTTTCAGTGACTAAATAGTCAGATGTATTTCATCACTATTTCTTTCTAGTCTATCTTCATATTAGAAGCTCACCTGAAACCTGTCCACCATGGGTAACCCTGATGGTATTTAAAATACCGGTGGCATAGCTTTCAGAATCATAGCAACACACAAGCCACCAGAGTATGACAAACTAGTCATACTCCTAGTGTAGACCACTAATCCCCAATTAGAGTCCTCACAAGCTAATTTAGTTTACAAGAATTCATTTTATAAGAAGATAATAATTTCTTAATCTCTCTTAAAATTCATATGAAAATGTAATAGTAATAATGTATCTTCTTTGTGATTGTGATGTGACATAGCTTATAGTATCCTCAAGCTGCAAAAACTTTTGATATTTTCCACATAACCAACAGAAATCAGACTAGTCTCATTACACACAACCACCATAATATTACATTTGCTATGGGCTAATATGTTAGACTGCACAGTCGTTTGAACTGCAAGGTCAGTGGTTCAAGCTCACCAGCTCCTCCTTGAAACCCTATACAGGGTAGTAATGGATCAGAATTGACTCAACAGCACTTAACAACAACAACAACATCATTAGCATTATAACAAGGAGCAGAGTGCATGGAACTTATGTCACAGGGCCACATGCTATCTATGATGTACAATTCATATAAGAAGAATTTCTGAAAGACTATGGAAAATTTTACAGTGTCATGCTTTAAGGTTATTGATAAGGGTTATAAACAATAATGACAAAAATGACAAATAAATCCAAGATTTTGTGCTCCAAAGTGAGAGAGCAAAAATAAAAGAACAGACACACATTTGTGAATGCATACATGCACAACCACTCTATGCATACTTCTCAGTTGCCATGACGTTCATTCTGATTCACAATTATCTCATGTGTGCCACAGTATAACTGTACACCATAGGGTTTTCAATTACTAACTTTCCAGAAATAGATCACCAGACCTTTATTTGGAGATGCCTCTGGATTAACTCAAACCCACAACTTTTTAGTTAGTGGAAAATATCTTTAACTATTTGCACCACCCAGGGACAATAAAAAAATATGATCTTTTTAATGGAATTATAAAAAAATACAGCTCCATTACATTCTCAGACAGTGAACTGTAGAGACTTCTAGTTCCAACCAGGATATAATGATAGTGGTTTTCTGGAATGCCATGTAGGTACTAAATGTAAATTGTAAGTACTAACAATTTGTATATTCGAATACATTGGAAAGCCGAGAAAATAAGAGGAACAGTGAACTGAAATGTCAAAAATGGGAGAGCCTTTATTAGGAAGGCATCTGTTACTGGATATTTTCTTCTGTAGTAAGGTTCCCAGATCAAATATAGGCCACATTGTTCTTTTAAGACATTAGTTAATTCTGAGTGTAGGATGAAAGTTGAACTTGGCACACATACTCTACTGGTGAAAGTAGAAACAGAAAAAAGTTTTGTCAGTCATGTAGCATTAGTATAACTATTCGGAAAATAGTTAAATGCAAAATTGGGTTTACCCATGATGTGTTTGCTATCGTTTAGAATGTTGTGAGTCTAAGGAGCTCCTATGTTAGTGAATACAATCTTCCCTGTTGTTGTTGTTAAGTACCGGCAGTCAATTCCGACTCATAGCAACCCTGTATAGGGTTTCTTAGGCTGTAAACCTTTACAGGAGCAGAAAGACTTGTCTTTCTTCCACAGAACAGCTGGTAGTTTCGAACTGCAGACCTTGAGGTTAGCAGCCCGATTTGTAAGCACTATGCTAACAGAGTTCCTAACAATCACCCCTAGTAGCATAGTATTTAGGAGACAAAGTTCTCTTTAAAGAAAGAATATGCCTAAAATGCATGTTTCTTTCTCAAGACAAGAAGAAATTTGATAGTGTATGAGATAGGAGAACAAACAGAAAACTAAAATCTCTACAAAGGCCTACTAAATCTCCATTAGATGTCCAGCACTGAGAAGAAAGGGATCCCAGCTCCTTATATAAAGCCTAAATACAATATACCACAGGAAGCAGAATAAAAGGTAAGCAGTCTTCTCAAATCTGTAATTTAGCCAAGACCCCAAACTGTCCCTATCTGCACTGAAGTGATTCTCTCTGCACCCGGTATTCTTAAAAAAAGGAAGACAAATCTTTTTAATCAAACATAACATCAGGAGAACAAACAAGATGGCAGATCTGGTAGAAGTGCAGTGAGGAGCTCCATCAGCAACAACACAGAATACCAGAACAAGCAGACTTGGGGGATGGTGCCAGAACTCTGAACCACATATAAAGGAATATTTAGAAGGTTGGAAGACTGACAGCTAAGGGAATTTGTAGCAGAAGCAAGAAATCCATTGCTTTCTAATTCAAGATGTTCAGCTGATCCCGGAGCCACCATCTTGGGAGAGACCAAGTGGGGGAAGGAACGGCATAATCATGGACGCCTGATAGAACCGAGAGATAAAGGTGTGGACATCCTTTTGTTGTTGTATCTGTTCATTAGTCCCTTGCTGTCTGAGCACCTCCATTCTGGTGACTATAGGGGGTGCTTGAGTGAGTGGACACCCACACCCACCCCAGGAGGGTTCTACTATGCATTTGCACAGATTTCCTAAAAATTTAAAGTGACAGTTTTCACTTAAAACCAAACAGCAGTGCAAAATGGCCATAGCCGGCCTGAACTGTTTATCACAAGGAAAAAGGCCTGAACAGAGATTGTGAAGCAGGACAGAAAGACTAAAAAGTAAATAGACTGGAAATTAAATCCTGAGTTACATCACAGTGACCAACAGTGGCATCTTGATATTTCTCAGGAAGAAGAGTGAAAAGAGAAGCCCATTTCGTGATCATATCTACCTGGAGGCAATCAGAAAGCATAAAAAAATACCAAATTACACACCCATCTAAGTATTAAGGCCACAGATAACTCCTGAATATGCCAAAAAAAAAACCCCAGAAACTGATGACCATATCAGCACATGTCCAGAAACAAGATAAAGTGACTGAGACAAATGAGCTGGAAGTAGACTCCATACTGGAAGATGGGCAGGCTTTGGAAATGCCTAACAAGGAATTCCGAAAAATGATTATAAAATGTATCAACACACTTTACAATGGAGTTGAGAAAAATAAGCAAGAAGTTGGGAAAGTGCTACAGGAATAATCAAATAAGATAGATATAGCATTGGAAACAATTCAAAACCTACAGAAAGAGGTCTAAATGATTAATAATAGAATATCAGAAATGGGCAATACACTGAAAGGGCAAAGGAGCAGAACTAAAGAGAAAGAAGCCAGACGTAATAAGCTAAAAGATAAATCTCTAAACACTACTAAGATAGAAGAGCAAGTACAAAAAAAGGATAAAAAATCTGAAGAAGGCCTAAGATTCATGTTGGACAACATGAAGAGGAATAAGTTAAAAATTATCAGCATTATGGAGCAGTAAGAATCACACAAGTCCACAGAAGAGATAGTTGAAGAGCTTCTGGAAGAAAATTTCCCTAACATCCTGAAAAGTGAAAAGATAAGCATTCAAGAAGCTCAACAAACC
>NW_006408891.1:1635097-1636274 GCF_000296735.1 Chrysochloris asiatica | reverse complement strand
GGTAGTGTTTCGTTCTTCTGTGCATAAGGCCGCTATGAGTCGGTACTGACTCGATGGCACCTAACAATGTTACTAAACTCAATTGCTTAACCTCAATTGTCAAATCAAAACTGAAGAAGACTTCTAATTAGCATATCTGCAAGAAATTGTTCAGAATTATGACAAGTTGTTGTTGTTAGGTAACATATTGTCAGTTCTGACTCATAGTGACTCTATGTACAATAAAATAAAACACTGTCTGGACTTGTGCCAGTCCTACAATCATCGCAATATTTGAGCCCATTGTTGCAATCACTCTGCCGATTCATTTTGTTGAAGGTTTCCTCTTGTTTACAGACGCTCTTCTAATATGATGCCTTTCTCCCCAAATTTTTCCCAGAAGCAAGAGAGACTAAGCTTCACCATCCTCATTTCTAAGACCATTCTAATTGTACTTCTTTCAAGATTTATTCTTTTTTCAGAAGTCCATGGTATATCCAATATTCTTTGTTAACACCATATCTCAAATGCAAGAATTTTTCATTGACCTTACCCACTACCCACCTTTCACAAACATATGAGGTGATTAAAACTACCACAGCTTCTGTCAGGTGCACCTTGTTCTTCAAACTGACATTTTTGCTGTTTAACACGTTAGAGAGGTCTTTAACAATACCTGTGCCAAGTGCAATACATCATTTTATTTATTAACAGATTATTTCCTGAACATTTATTGTGGATCGAAGTAAAATGAAATCCTTGGCAACTTGAATTATTTCTCATCAAACAGACTGAATAAGTATGGTGGAAGAGAAAATAATGACACACAGCTTCCCTGATCAGAATCCACACAGTGTCTCCATGTTCTATTTGAACAACTGCTCAATGTTTATATATAAGTTCCACAGGAGGACAGTTAAAAGTTCTGGGATTCCCACTTTACGCAATGTTATCCATAGTTTGTTATGATCCATATAGTTGAATAACATTACAAAGTCAATGAAACACATATAAATGTCTTTGTGCTTTCAGTCAAGATCCATCTGATGTCAGCAATGATATCTCTCACTCCATGTCTTTTTCTGGATCTGGACTGATTTTATGGCAACTTCCTTTCAATGTACTCAAATAATAGTATTTTTTAATTATCTTCTGCAAAATTTACCTTGTGTGTAATATTAATGATTTTAAAAATAAT
>NW_006408891.1:1608401-1628722 GCF_000296735.1 Chrysochloris asiatica | reverse complement strand
AAAAAAAAAAAAAAAAAAAAACTTCCAATCAAAAATCCTCTATCAAGCAAAGCTAACAATCAAATACAATGGTGCAATCAAAACATTCCAGAATTAACAGAGGCTAATGGATTTTGCCAAAGCCAACCCTACTATGAAAAACATCCTAAAGGAAGTTCTGTGGACTGAGAACCAACAAGAACAGACAACACCCAGAGAATGATGTACTTGGCAGCATCACCCTGAACTCAATCAATAAATGGAAGAGTCAAGAACAGAATAAAAATGATAAGAACAGAGA
Source organism: Chrysochloris asiatica (assembly GCF_000296735.1). Lineage (NCBI taxonomy): Eukaryota > Metazoa > Chordata > Mammalia > Afrosoricida > Chrysochloridae > Chrysochloris > Chrysochloris asiatica. The sequence goes on along the minus strand of NW_006408891.1, from coordinate 1,628,442 downwards.
GATCTAAACAATTAAAATGTGAAAGAAATAAACACAGATGAACAGAGATCCAGGTGGTGAGAAGGTCAGGTAGATTACAGTATAAAATAGACTGTCTTAAATTGAGGGAAGAGTTAATGGAATATAAGGTAACCACAATAGTGGGTTGGGGGTAGAGAGTTTAGTTTGGGTGTTGGGGAGGGCAATACAAGAAGGGGAAGAAGATGGAAGAACAAGATAGATATGGGAACTCTGAGAAAGGTTTGCATGGCCTAAGTGGGACAGAGGTAAATAGTGATGCATGCTTAACCTTGTAACAACAGGGCTCTGCGATACAGGGATATAGGCATTTTTGAAGAGGGGGCATAATACTAAGATGCTTGACTGTCCTATGAATATTGGTTTCCCTTGCCTGCTATTGTAAAATAGGCACTTGAGTGGGATAGAAAGGAATGTTGGTAAACATGATTACAGAAAACTTGCAAGCCCATCTTCAGCCTATAACTGATTGGAATACCTAAAAGGGGTTCTAGAACTTGTCCAGTGAAATATGTCTCTCTCAAAGTCTTTGTAGAGTATAGGAATTTAGGTGGAATCCTGAGTCCCATGCAGAAACTTATGAGGTGGGACATTCCCACCAGCAAGGACAAGCAGACCAGCCTGGAACAGCTAGAGTAACAGAAGATACATCTTTCAAAGAAAGATCATCAGGAAAAACCCAAAACAAAAATGTCAGCATGACTGGCTAATACAACAATAAGCAAGCCATTTGCCAGGAATCCAGGAAGCCATGAAGGCAAGCAATCAAGTTCCTTCAGGACAAACTCCCCTTTAAGACTAAAACTCAAAGGAAACATATGAACAGGCATGTAAGCTTGCTGGTGACCACATTGGTCTACTGTTGAGTGGAAGAGGGGGAAAGGCAGCAATGTAGAAATGGGCTGAGTTCAACCACGGTCCATTGACTCCTGCTGACCTGGAAATGAGAGAGAGAAGAAGAGGGGCTGGTTGGTCCAAAGTGTGGTGAGACCTGGGGACACTTGAGCCCATGGACAAGGACATAGCCACAGAGGGCTAGAGCTGAGAGTGAAGCATCCAGCTGATATGAAGTCAGGGGAGATACACAAGAATATCCAAACTTGCAGACAGTACCCATTTGACCTAGCCTTGATGGCTTGATAATCAGAACTTGACTAGAGGAAGATTACAAAAAAAATGTTTTTTGATAAAGGAAACAAGTGTAAATTGCTACAATTTGATGAACCTGACCTATACAAATGAAGGTTAGTAACTCTAAATACCAGCAGAGAGGGAAGGAGTCTTCACATCAAGTACCAGTTCAAACCAACCTTGTGGTCAAGTCCTTATCCTACAGCACCACACCAGGACTCTGTAGAACTTCTGAATGGTTTGCCACTGAAAACCTTATGAACAACAGGATGGCAAGACTTCATCTGTCATACTTCAGATATATTAATCAGGAGGATGAGTTCCTGGAACAGAGCATTATGGTTGGTAAAGTGAGGTCTCAGTGATTAAGAGGAAGACCCCCAATGAGATAGACACAGTAGCAGAAGCAATGGGCTCAAGCATAACAAAATTTTGAGGATGACACAGGACTGGGCAGTGTTTCATTCTGTTGTGTGTAGGTCACTCTGAGTCAGAACCAACTTGACAGCATCCAAATCAATGAAAACAAGGGAAGTGAAGATACTGCCTTTCACAAAATCACATGAAAAGTCCAAACTCAAGTTGTAAACTATTGGTGTGAAACTGGAGTTCAGCTCCATCAAAGCCGGTACAAAAAGCAACCAGATTCTGCTAAAGAAATCCATATCTCCAGAATAAAAATTGTTTTATGTATGGAAAGAAATCTAGTTCATTATGCCATTTCCTAGTCAAGGCACTTACAGGGAGACCACATGGGCTAATGATCTGATTTAATGAAAACAGAAATCACCTGCAGGATGGAAAATTTGAGTTATGTCAAAATCTATGGTGGTTCAGCAAAAATGAATTAGAATGTTACCTAACTTCAATTCTAAAGAATGCTTTCTTTAAAACCTTCCATAAAATCTTATGTCTATTACTGTTTCCTTTGTGGTTTGCCTCTGGGGCTTAAAACATAGGGCGGGTAACTATTCAATGTTCCCGCAAGAATGGAGTCATATAACTATTTAAGGAGCTACAAACCTTTTATGCCACACAGAAAATTGAATAAAAAGTACCCAATTATTTTTTAAATTAGATGATTGTCAGCCAGATCAGCACTCTAAGTGCTCAACATCACTAATCTCTGCTGTCTCCTCAGAGTCAATTTTAGAAAAGTCAGGCAGAAATAACTAATTTTGATTTCTTGACCCTGGTATGGGTTCCTTCTATATATATGAAACTATTAATTTGCACGATTATAGGGATGTGTGGGGCCTGTTATATTTAGTAAGCTATTATTTTCCTTGAAGATACATGGATTTTTGAATAAGAAACCAACATTTCCAAACAATGTGAGATTTAACTATGGAAAGCAAATTGTAGGATTATAGTGCTGAACTATTTTGCTATGTACTGACTGTTAGTTACATCATTCAGAGAATTCATAAAATTACTACCAGCAAATTTAAGATATTCCTGTTTTACTTTTAACCAAGATATCCATAGATTGAAACATCATCTGATATTAATTTCCTCGTTGTCTCAAAATCTTTGATAGAAATGATAGGTTAATGCTACCAACTGATCTGAAAAGGGCTGCATTAGAGGCTCCTGGATAGAGTGGGAGAAAAATGTAGAACAAAATTCAAAATCTTTTTTAAAAGATAAGGCTAATTTAGCTGGTAAACACTGGTGAAACCTCAGAGATTATGGTACTTCAGGTCTGGAAAGGAACATACCCCCATGGCTCAATTTTCAGCCAAACAATAGACAAGTCTATAAAGGGGACAATAGCACTAAGTAGGTATGCAAGACTTAGAATAATCAACCATTTGAGATCAAAAGGGCAGCATTTACCCAAATCCAATGTTCTGATGGGTTAGGAAAGACTAAGGAATGGAAACAGAAAATACAAGAAGGAAGTGGAGATTATAATCAGTGACATGAAACAAAGTAAGTATGAATCATTTAATGGAAATCTGGTCTCTGTAAAACTTCACCCAATTCACAATAAAAAGTTTAATAATAATAAATAAATAAATATATAATGAATGAATGATAGGTTAAAATTTTGGGAAATAACATTAAAACATTAAGTCATACTCTCTGCCAAAAAGTCAATTTTGATTCATTTCAGCTCCTAGAATCTTCTAGGACAGAGTAGAACTGTCCCCATAGGGTTTCCAAGCCTATAAATCTTTACAAAAGCAGACTACCAAATCTTTCTCCCATGGAGTGGCTGGTGGGGTTCAAACCACTGGCCTTGTAATTAGCAGTCAAATACTTTCAACCACTATGTCACCAGGGCTCCTGGAAAACAACATGTTCTTAGATGCCGTCAAGTTGGTTCTCATTATGAACAAACATAAAGGAGAAATCAAACACTGCCTAGTCCTGTGCCATAGGCCATCCCAGTTAGGCTTGTTATTGAGGTTCCACTTTGCCTTTTACAAAATCACAATAGAATGAAAAATAAAGGTGTGAAAAGAGCTCAGTTTCACTGGACAAGTTTTGTACCAAACTTGGTACCAAAAGCACAGGATCAGGTTTTCTCTCAGTTTTCTTTTCTATCCAAGTATACATCGCAATATTGGGAATTGTTTTACAAAAAATAATAGAATCAAGTATATATGAAGATTTAATACATGACACCAAGATGGTGTTTTAAACCAAAGGGCGGGGGAGAAGGGAGGACATAACATCATTTGGAGATTGTATAAAGTCTCTTTAAACACAAAATCCATCATACAATCAAGCATTAGACATGACACGGGAAACTATGGCTAATAATCAACAGAAATCGAAATAAATGCAGACATTGTTTTTGTCAGCTACCAAAAGGGTCCTCAATGATGCCTGCCTCTTTGTATTTACATTCTTGTGTAGACCCATTCAAGGAGTTCTGATGGCACTTGGAATACTAAACACAAATTTGCATTTCAAACCCACCAGCATAGGAGGCAGAAAGATGAGGCTTTCTGTTCCCATAAAGATTTACTTCAGAAACACAATATGAGGTCACTATGATTCGGAATCTATTTGAAGGCATTAGGTTTTGGTTTTAGTAGTCCCCTTCCATAGCCTAAGTGTCTTAATGGGTTGAGTAGTGGAATGGTAAAAGTGAAGTTGACATTTCAAACCCACCAGCTGCTCGGTTTTAGATAAATGAAGCTGTTTGCTCTTGTAAAGATTTAGTCTTGGAAACTCTACGAACAGTCCTGTAAGTCAGAATCTACTCAACTGCAGTGATTTTTTTTTTATTTGGTAGTCCCCATCTACAATTTGGATTCTTGTTTTGGCTCTGTGGGCTAATGCGCTGGACTGCAAGGTCATTTGAACCACAACACTGGTGATTCAAGCTCACCAGCAGCCATCTCAGAAACTCTATACAGGGTCACTACGCATTGGAACCGACTCACTGCATTTAACAACAACAATTAAAAAAAGTAACCATTAGGGACTCTTGGTGTGGCACTGTAGGATCAGCACTGGACTGTGAACTACAAGGTGGGTAGTTCAAACCCACCAACTGCTCCTCAGAAACTGTAAGCAGGGTAGTTATGAGTAGCAACTGACTTGACTGCACTTGACAACTTAACAACAGTAACCATTATAATATTACAGAAATAACTAAGTGTGACTACTAGCACCAAGTCACAAAAGACTTTACAGCCTCTATTTTACTTTAATTGGGTCATTAATTTTTGTTAAGAGCCCTCAAGTAGTGTCCGACTGATGGGGACCCTGTATACTATTTCTGAGGAGGGGCTGATAGGTTTGAACTTCCAACCATGCTAATTTTCCATCTAGTGTTTATCATACAGCACCACAACAAGACCACTAATTGTTGTTAAGTGCCTTGGAGTAGGTTCCAACTCATAATGACCCTATGTAGAGTTTCCAAGGAGCAGCTGGTGAGCTTGAATTGCTGGCCTTGCAGTTCAAACTGACCTTGCAGTTCAGGGCATTAAGCCACAGCGCCATACTGTTAGTTAGCTCTGTGAAAAGTTAGCTGCTATCATGAGGATCCCATAGCAGCCCTTTATGGAGGTCTCTGTAAGGTCTCTTGCCAACAGTCAGCAAGAGAGCAAAGATTATTATTAACAGCTATATGGGTGAGCCATATTTGCAGTTGTTGTTAGGTGTCATTGAGTTGGTACTGACTCACCCTGGACCACCTCACAATTGTTGCCACCCTTGAGCCCATTGATGCTGTCACTTTGTCAATCCATCTCACTGGGGGCTCTTCCTCTTTTTCTCTGACCCTCCACCTTACCAAACATGATATCCTTCTCTGTATTTGCAGTAGATTCTCCAATTTTAGTCAAAGTTTCAAATGACTGAAGTAAGGGGGAGCATATTGACTGCTACTTCATGAGAGTCTGCATGCTTGAACTATGCATCCAAGCAGTTCCTGAACACAACAAAACTGTGTGAGATATTACATACTTATTACTATTTCCAAGTATTAAGTTTTGGAGTAATTTATTATGTAGTTATGGACAGGAGCCCTGATTACAAAATTATTAAGTACTTGAATGTTAACCTAAAGTTGCTATTTGAACCTACCCAGTGAATAAGGAAGATCATAGAAGAATTGATGCCTTTGAATTGTGGTGTTGGAGGAGAATACTAAAAGTGCCATGGACTGCCAAAAGAACCAATAGATCTGTTTTGGAAGAAGTGCAGCCAGAGTGCTCCTTGGAGGCCAGGATGGCTAAGCTTCATCTCTCATACTTTGGACATATTGTCAGGAGGTAATGTTCGCTGGATAAGGATATCATGCTAGGTAAGATAGAGGGTCAGAGAAAAAGAGGAAGACCCCCAACGTGATGGGTCAGCCAGGTGGCATCATTGATGGCGTCAAGTGTGGCAGCCGTAGTGAGGTTGGCCCAGGATCGGACATTGTTTCGTTCTGTTGTGCATGGGGTCATTATGAGTCGGTTCTGACTAGGTGGCACCTGACAACAACAACAGTGACTCTGCGGGAGAAAAGACCTGGATATCTGTGACCATAAATATTAAAGCCTAAGAAACTCAATGAGATAGTTCCACTCTTTAATATAGGGCCGCTATATGTTGTCGACACCTAACAACAATGACAGAGAAAATTAAACAGATGTCAGCACATAGAAGTGGAGTGCTGTCATAACAAAAACATAAAATAGGGGAGTGACTTTGGAAACAGGAAGTGGATAAAAGCTAGGAGAATTTTGAGGAGAATGTTAGTAAAAATTTACAGTGCTTTGAAGAGATAGTTCAAAGAACCTGTTGACCTTTGAGAGGTTGCTAATAAGTGAAATATAGTCCAGCCTTCTGCAAATAATGCTATATAGGTATTTTTCAAATAATTCTTATTTACTTATAAGTTGCATAAGTATATAGAAACTCTTTACTAATTTATGTTTCCAAATTAAAGAAACCTGAAATTAAAAGGCCTCAGAATTCTGGACAATTAATTATCAGTCCCAGCTTCTCCCACACCCATGGAGATACACCAATGGATACAACTATTCTCCTATGCACACAAGACTGATGATCATCCTCAGTATTTCCTACCACAATTGACCCTCTTTCAGAACAGTGCAGCAGTTATCAAATCAACGAAAACATGTTACATCAATGTTTTGCCTCCAATTGTGGATTTCAATGGTGGAATTTTTCCCCTGAAGAACATTTGGCAATCTCAAAAGACAATTTAGGTTGTAAAAACTATGGTGGAAGAGCAACTTACTACTTGTTGTTAAGTACTTTAGGTTGGTTCCAACTCCTATTGATCCTGAATAGTGTATCCAAAGCTGTATGTCTTATGTGGAGTAGAAAGCTGCATCTTTCTCCTACGGAATGACTAGTGAATTTCAACTGCAAACCTTCTGGTTTGCAGTCTATTTTTTATCATACAGAGCCTCTGCACTCTCCAAGTTGCGAATTGAAATTATCAATTAAAGGGCCAAGACCACTGATAAGCATGTTGTTGTTGTTTAGTGCTGTTGAGTTGATTCAGACTCATAGTGACCCAGTACAGGGTTTCTGAGGAGTAGCTGGTGGGTTTGAACTATTGATCTTGTGGTTCACAGTCCATTGTTTATTCTACAGTTCCACAGCAGAAATCCATATTCCTAAGCATATTACCTGGTATTAGACATCTGTCTATAATAATTACTTATCTACTCCCAAAATATTAATAGTGCATACGCTGAAAAATCCTGACATACAAAATCTACAGGTATACATTTATAACCAGAGTTTTAAATTTTTTCCAGGCACTTAACAACAAAAATCCACCACTCGTCTGTCAGTTTGTCATACTATGGTGGCTTGTGAGTTGCTGTGATTCTGGCAGATATGCCATGGGTATTTTAAATAACAACAGGATTACCCATGGTGGCAAATTTCAGATGAGCTTCCAGATTAAGACAGACTAGAAAGAAGGGGAGATAAACTGCTTTAGAATATTTATTTAGTCACTGAAAAACCTTATGAATAGGAGAGAAACACTGTCAGATATAGTGCCAGAAAATGAGCTCCTCAGGTTGGAAGGCACTCAAAATGGGACTGGGGAAGAGCTACCTCCTCAAGGTAGAGTTGACCATGATGACATGAATGGAGTAAAGCCCATGGGAATAAAGCACTCAGGACCTTCATTTGTTAATGGGGAACACTTCAAAATGAACAGAAACAACTGGAAACATCCATAAATACTAGGAACATGGGATGTAAAAAGTATGAATCTGGAAAAGTTGGAAATTGCCAAAAATGAATTGGAATGCATAAACATCGATATCGTAGGCATTAGTGAGCTGAAATGGACTGGTATTGGCGATTTTGATTCTGACAACCACATGGCTTACTATGCTGGCAATGACAAACTGCAGAGAAATGATGTTGCATTCATCATCAAAAAGAACATATGAAGATCAGTAATGAGGTACAACGCTGTCTGTGATAGGATAATATCCATATGCCTACAGGAAAGACCAATTAATACAACTATTATTCAAATGTATGCACCAACCACTAAAGCCAGTGAGGATGAAACAGAAGAATTCTACCAATGTATACAATCTGAAATTGACCAAACATGCAATCAAGATGCATTGATTATTACTGGTGATTGGAATGTAAAGGTTGGGAAAAAATATGGCCTTGGTGATAGAAATTATGCTGGAGATCACATGATAGAATTCTGCAAAATCAATGATTGTTCATTCAAATACCTTCTTTAGACAGCATAAGAGACGATTGTACACATGGACCTCACTGAATGGAATACACAGAAATCAAATTGAATACATCTGTGGAAAGATAAGGTGGAAATCATCAGCCAAAACAAGGCGAGGGACAGATTGTGGAACAGACCATCAATTGTTCATATGCAAGTTCACACTGAAGCTGAAGAAAATGAAAACAAGTTCACAAGAGCCAAAATATGACCTTGAATATATCCTACCTGAATTTAGAGATCAACTGGAGAAGAGATTTGATACATTAAACACTGAAGACCTAAGACCAGAAGAGTTGTGGGATGACATCAAGAACATCATACTTGAAGAAAGCACAAAGTCATTAAGAAGACAAGAAAGAAGGAAAAGATAAAAATGGACATCAGAAGAGACACTGAAACTTGCTCTGCAGCGTAGAGATGCTCAAGCAAATGGAAAAAATGAGGAGGTCCAAGAGCTGAACAGAAAATTTCAAAGGTCAGCTTGAAAAGACAACATCAAATATTACAACAAAATGTGCAAAGATCTGGAGTCAGAAAACCAAAAGGGAAGAACACTGTCAGCATTTCTGAAACTGGGGGATCTGACTTTGTTATTGAAGGACTCTCTGGGCAAATTATTGAATTTGCAGATAGCATCAAAAGAAGATGGAAGGAAAACAGAGTCACTGTACCAAAAGGAAATGGTGGGTATTCAACTGTCTCAAGAGGTAGCATATGATCAAGAGCCAGTGATATTGAAGGAAGAAGGGGCATTGAAGGAATTGGCAAAGAACAAGGCACCAGGAATTGATGTAATAAAAATTGAAATCTTTCAAGAAAGTGAGGCGGCATAGGAGGCACTACTCAACAACAAGAACAACAATAGCAATATCTATCTAGCTACCTATCAGTCTATACATTTATCTGTCTATCAACCTAACTATCTACCTACGTATGTTGTATCAATCTAACTATGCATCCATCTATGTAACTTTTTATCTCTCTTCCTTGGAAATGTGTATAGTCTTTTATGAAGGAAATAAAAAATATTCCTACAAAATCGTGTTATGTTGTAGTTGTTAGCTATCGTTGAGTGAGTTCTCACCCAAAGCACAACAGAATTAATAATTACCCATTTCTCTGCCATCCTCACAGTTGTTTAATTTGAGCCTTTTGCTGCTTCAACTGTGTCAGTTCATCTCTTTAAGGGTCATCCTCTCTTTTGTTGATCTTCCATTTTACCAAGCATGGTGTTTTTCTCCAGGGACTAAATCCTTCTGATAACATGCCCAAAGTGTGAGAGACTATATCTTGCCATCCTGGCTTCTAAAGAACATTATGTTTGTACTTCCTCCAAAACAGGTTTGTTTGTTTTTCTATCAGCCTGTTCTTTAAATATTCTTCTCCAACACCATAATTCAAATGTGTTTATTCTCCTAGTCTTCCTTATTCATTGTCTAATATTCTCATGCATATTGTTGTTAAGTGCCGTTGAGTCAGTTCTGACCCACAGAGACCCTGTGTAGGGATTCTGAGGAGCAGCTGGTGAGCTTGAACTGCTGACATTGCAGTTCAAATGGCTTTGCAGTCTGGCACATTAACCGACAGCGTCACATCACATCAGGACTCCACATGCATATTAGGTTAATGAAAATACCACAATATGGGTCAGACCCACTTTAGTCCTCAGACTGATCTTTTCTCTTTAACATTTTTAACGAACTTTTACAACAGATTTACCTAATGCCATGTCATTTGATTTCTTGACTACTGCTACTATAAGTGTTGATCATGGATCCGAACAAATTGAAGTTTTTGACAACTTCAAACTTTTCTCCAACTGTTATTGTTGTTAAGTGCCATAGAGTCATTTTGGACTCATAGTGACAAGTGTAAAGTTTCCTAGGAGCAGCTTGGGTCAGGTGCACCTTAGGCCTCAAACTGACATCTTTGTTATTGAACACTTTAAAGAGGTTTTATGCAGCAGATTTGTCTAATGTAATGCATCATTTGATTTCTTGACTGTTACTTCCATGAGTGTTGATGGTTGATCCCAGCAAAATGAAGTCTTTGGCAACTTCAATCTTTCCTCCATTTATATGGATACTGCTTGTTAGTCCAATTCTGAGGATTTTTATTTTCTTTACATTGAAGTGTAACCCATAGTGAAGGTTAGGTCTCTGTATATGCTCTCTGTATATGGTCCATATATCTTTATCAGAAAGTATTTTAAGTCTTTTTCACTTTCAGTAAACAAGGTTGTATTGTCTGCATATCTCAGGTTGTGAATGAGTGTTCCTTCAATCCTGATGCCATATTTTTCTTCATACAATCCAGCTTTTCAGATTTTATGTTCAACATGCAGATTGAAAAAGTATGGTGAAATAATACAACCCAGGCACACACATTTCCTAATTTTAAACCAGTCAATATTCCCTTGTTCTGTTTGAGCAACTGCCTCTTGGTCTATGTCCAGGTTCCTCATGAGCACAATTAAGATTAAGTGTTCTGGAATACTAATACTTCACAATGTTGTCCATAACTTGTTATGATCCACACAATCGGAACCTTTGTGTAGTCAATAAAGCACAAGTAAATATCTTTCTTGCATTCTCTGCTTTCAACCAAGATTCATCTGATATCAGCAATGATATCCCTTGTTCCACATCTTCTTCTGATATCCACTTAAAACTCTGTAAATTCTTGTCAACATATGGTTGCAGTCATTTTTGGATTACCTTTTTTAAAATTTTACTTGCATGGGATATCAATGATATTGTCTGATTATTTCTGCATTCCACTGGGTCACCTTTCTTTGGAATAGGCATAAATATGGATCTCTACCAACCAACTCTGTGGCACATAATAACAACAACAACAACGAGTCATTTGGCCAGGTAATTGTCCTCCAAATGTCTTGGCATAGATGAGTGTCTCTAGTGGTGTATCTGTTTGATGAAAGATTTCAATTTGTATTCCATCAATTCCTGATGCCTAGCTCTTTGCCAATTACTTCAATGCCTGTTGGACTTCTTTCTTCAGTATCATTGGCTCTTGATAATATGCTACCTCTTGAAATGGTTGAACATTGATCATTTCTTCTTGGTACAAAGACTCTGTGTATTCCTTCCATCTTCTTTTGATGCTTTCTGCATCATTCAATAATTTTCCCATAGAAACTTTCAATACCACGAGTCGAAGTTTTAATTTTTTCTTCAGTTTCCTCAGCTTGAGAAATGCTGACTGTGCTCATCACTTTTGGTTTTATAACTCCAGGGCTTTGCATATTTCATTAAAATTGTTGATTGTGCCTTTTTGAGGTGACCTTTGACATTTTCAGATAAGTTTTTGTATCCCATTTCTTCAATTTGCTTTAGCATCTCTCCACTGGAGAGCAAGTTTCAAAGTCTCTTCTCACATCCATTTTGGTCCTTTCTTATTTTTCTTATATTCTTAATAACTTTTGCTTTCTTTCTGTTCTGTTGTTAGGTGCCATTGAGTTGGTACCAACTCATAGCGACATTATGCACAGCAGAACAAAACATTGCCTGATCCTGGGCCAACCTCACTACTGTTACCACGCTTGAGTCCATCAATGCTGCCACCTGACCAATACATCTCACTGGGCGTCTTCCACTTTTTCTCTGACCCTCCACCTTACCAAAAATGATATCTTTCTCCAATGACTGGTCCCTCCTGACAATATGTCAGAAGTATGAGAGACGAAGTTTGGCCATCCTAGCCTCCAAGGAGCACTCTGGCTGCACTTTTTCTAACACAGAGTTGTTGGTTCTTTCAGCAGTCCATGGCACTTTCAATATTCTCCTTCCTGTAGGATGTTCTTTATGTCATCCCTCAACAGTTCTAGTCTTCTGTCTTTAGTATTTAATGCATCAAATCTGTTCTTCAGCTGATCTCTAAATTCAGGTGTGATATATTCAAGATCATATTTTGACTCTCATGGACTTGTTTTAATTTCCTTCAGCTTCAGTCTGAATTTGCATATGAGCAATTGATGGTCTGTTCCACAGTCTGCCCTTGGCCTTCTTTAACTGATGATATGGAGCTTTTCCACCATCTCTTTCCACAGATGTGGTCAATTTGATTTATGTGTATTCCTTCTGTTGAAGCCCATGTATATGTCATCTTTCATGTTGTTTATAAAAAAGGAATTTGCAATGAAGAAGTCATTGGTCTTGCAAAATTCTATCATGTGATCTCCATCTTCGTTTCTGTCACCAACTATTAATCCTTCCTCTTTTTTTTCAGTATTTGTATTCCAATCACCAGTAATTATCAATACATTTTGGTTACCTGTTTGGTCAATTTCAGACTGAAGCAGTTGATAGAATTCTTCAATTTCATCTTCATTGACTTTAGAGGTTGGAGTGTAAATTTGAATAATAGAGGTATTAACTGGTCTTCCTTGTAGGCATATGGCTATTATCCTATCACAGATAGCGTTGTACTTCATGAAACCCCATTCCTCTTTAATTTATCATTCCCGGCATAGTAAACCATGTGATTGTCATATTCAAAGTGACTAATACCATTCCATTTTAGTTCACTAATGCCTAGGAAGGATATTGATGTTTATTAATTCCTTCCCATTTTTGACAATTTCCAATCTTCCTAGATTTACACATTGTACATTCCACATTCTGATTATTAATGGATGTTTACAGCTGTTTCTCTTCATTTTGAGTTGTGCCCCATCAGCAAATGAAGGTCCCAGTGGCTTTCTTTACTCCATACACATCAGCACAGTCAACTCTACTTTGAGGAAGCAGCTCTTCCCCAGTCACATTTTGAGCGCCTTCCAACCTGAAGGGCTTATCTTCTGGCACTATACCTGACAATATTCTGGTGCTCCTCATCATGTTTCAATATTCAAGATTCTGGTGCTTAGTGTTCCACTGATATTCATAAGGTTTTCAGTGATGAAGTATTCAGAAGTAATCCTTGTCTCCTTCTTCCTAGTCTGTCTTCATCTTGAATCTGAGCTAAAATCTGTCCACTATGAGTGAACCAGCTGGTATTTAAAATACCTATGGCATAGTTTCTAGAATCACAGCAACATGTAAGCCACCACAGTATGACAAACAGACAGACGAGTGGTGGACATAATGCTTTTGGCACCCATCTAAGATGCTAATGCTGCACCATGTGAGATCCCAACATCACTAACTATCACATTATTGGAAGTTCTCTCATCTTCTTCCACTAATTTCTGTACTTCATTCACAGTTTCTTCATTTGTCCAATTTGATGGTCTTCCCTCTTCTGGCTTATCTTTGAGATCTTCCTTAAGTTCCTTAAAAATTTGATTCATTTAAAAATGTCTTTTGTATGTAAGCAAGCATAACTGTCAATTAGTTACAAAGCTTCCATATTCACTCGAATTAAAAAAAAAAAGTGATATTAGTCTTAATCTCAAAATTATGTTTCCCATTACACAAAAATCACCTTCTTTTGAAGGTATCTTAATTAGACTAAGAAAAGTGCCTGACTGACAGAACTTTTTTGCAAGCATCCACTGAGCACAGAGGTATGTTGTAATGCATTTTGTTTAGAATATCCTGTATGAACTGGAAACCTAGTAGCAATACTTTTCAATGCATCCTGATATACCCAGGAATATATGAGAGCTTTTTGAACACAGCTATGGATTCTCCAGATTTTTCTTTTAAAAAATTTTTTGTTTGCCTCCCATTAGCCACAATTCATATTGGAGCTCAGACAACTGATACAAAACAATGTCGCAGATTATTTTTGACAAAACTGTTGCGGTTAGAGTTCTCCTAACTTGGAAAGCTCTTTGTCAGGTCAATAAAGACAAGTTTGGTGAATGAAACTTTGCTAAGATATCGCTATACAAGTCTAACAATGATAAAACTCTGTAAATGGTGATTTTGGGGAAGCTACATAACTGTCCCTTACAGTGACTGCTAGGGGCTACTTGTTTCCCAGTTCCTTTGGTTGTAAGACTGCTGTCCTTCAAGGATACCATGCAATAGAGAAAGGGTAGTATGGGGAGAAAGCAAGTTAAAATGCCACAAACCTGACTGTTTTTATAGAGTTTTTACAATACTGTTCTATTGAGACATTCTTTTCTCAATAAATGCTCCTTTGCTTAATTTCTAGAAAGAACTCAGAATATGGTGATGTTTACCACTGTCCCCATTACTTTAATAAGGTACAAATTTCTGAATGGCCTTAACCACAATTTTGAAAGAGTTTCTGTTATTGTCTTTAAGGACACTGTTTGGAAACCATTTTCTATATTTTTCAAAGGAATAAAATAAACAATTTCTATATGCTTCATTACAACTTAAATTGAAGAAATACAAAAGCATGAAGGCAAGCACACTCTACTCCTTCTATCCATTTTGCACCTTCGTTCTACTAGAGCTCTAGGAAACAATTGTTCCTTACCAGAAAATATTGTAGTATTTTCCTTATTCTTGTTTGTTCTATTTTGTTTGGCACTAGTGTAATTAGTGCTTTATACAATTGGTATGATAAATTTTATAAATTAGTTTTGACCTTGGATGAAATTCAATACTTTCAGATTTGAGATCGACAAAACTAGATCTCTATATAGATTTTGAACCAAGTGTTCAGTTAATAATGAAATGATGTTTTGCTTTCCATTTTCTGTCCTATGAAAACATCATCTTTTGGAAAACATAAATTCTGACAACAATATTTGTTTTGTGTATAGCTGTGTCTCCTATCATAGAAGACTTTGTGATACCCTTCTAATATAAAATAACATCTCAAAGCAATGACCCTCTCCCTGCTTCCCTGTTCAGTGTTTCATAGCCTTTGTTGTTGTTAAGTGCCATCGAATGGGTTCTGACTTATAGCAATCCTGTATAGGATTTCCAAGGAGTGGCTGATGGGTTTGGACTGTCAACCTTGTGGTTCAAAGTCCAGTACTTATCCCACAGCTCTGCACCAGGAATCCTCATACTTGCTTGAGGTGGCACTGTAGAATAAGCACTGGACTCTAACTACAAAATCAGTCATTAAAATCTACCAGCTCCTCCTCAGAAGCACTATACAGGATCATTTTGAGTCAGACCAACTTGACAGCACTTAATAATAACAACATCCCTGCTGTAACTCCATAGAAGTTGTTTTGTTTACTGTTTTACAAATAGTAATAAAAGGAGTACACATAATAGGCCTCAATTGAAATAAACATTGTGCAAATATTGCATTCACCTACCCTACAAGTCTGAGCTATGGCTTCTCACTGATGGAGGCAGAGGTGATGACATAGAGAGATTGAGCAACTAAGGACTATAGACTTATGGAAAGAGAAAGGCTGTGTGCTGGAGTCCAGGAGACTGGTTTCCAGAATGTGCCCTTGATAGTTTAAATGATTATATATCCCTGCTTGTTTTGCTTGTTTGTTTGTTTGTTTGTTTGTTTGGGGGGGGTCTTCTTTTTTGTTGTTTTTTTGATACACCCAAAGGGGGAGAAGGAGGGGATTTTCTTTATAAAAAAAAGAATCTATGAGAGTTTGGAGGGTAGGAGGAAATGATACATATGCTGGAGAGTAGACATGCATAGACATGGGCAGGCAATATACAACTGGAGGAAAGTTGACAGAGAAAAGATGGGGGTGGAATGCTGTGGTTAAGGTGAACAGAGGTAAATGTTGCAAACTTAGTGCATAGAGGGGATTTCAACCATATAATGAAGCAAAGTATGTGGTTTATTGAATGTAAAGCTGATAATCTGCTTTGCAAACCTTCACTCAACTCACAATATAAAGTTTTTTAAAAAATCACAGACACAAAAAATTAATTAATTAATTTTAAAAAGTAAGTCTTTTACATTTAGTATTGTGTACGTGTGCCGGGCGGGGGAGGGGATTGTGATTTGCTAAATATATAAATAAAAGTAAAACATTGCATTGACAGAATTTGATAATCAGAATTTTTCCAAAACTTGCAAATATTTTTGAAGACAACTGTGCTAATAAAAATAGTTTATGGATATGCAATGTCTCTATTTGCAGCTATTTCTGTTATTATTAAGTGCCATAGACTCAGTTCCCACTCATAGAGACTCTGTATACAGTTTCTGAGGAGTGGTTGGTGGGTTTGAACTGCTGATCTTGCTCATATTCCAGGGCTGATCCTACAGTGCCACAACAGGAATCCATATATGCTTTTTTGTTTTCTCCAAAACCTTTAAGTAAAAAGAGTAAGACAGAAATTTATTTAAATATATTTATTTCTCAAACTCAGTAGCTTTCCAGCATTTATAATCAAGAAAAACTGGATCAACCAAAATTTTATTTTATCATCTAATTCTAGTGTGTGGATTCTATGATTGATTTTAACCAGTGAGTGAATTCAGGGAAATGAATTGTAAGAGGTGCTGTAAATTATGTTAAGAAGTGACATTTCTCTTTGTATACAGAAAGAAATAATTTATAAAAAGAGAGCTGTCATTATTTCTCATGCATATCAAAAGCAGTAAGGTTTTATTTAATTTCCTCAGATACTAATATCCAGGAATAAGCTAGGATGAAAAAATGTTATGGGCAAAGGGTTATTTTTTTTAAAGTCATTTTGCTTTTTACCATATTTAGCCCAGAAAAATAACAGACGACAACCCCAGTAGCTAATGGTTGAGACTATCTGCAGAGATTAGCCAAATCAGTCTTTTATTATTATTATTGTTGTTGAAGTGGGGTTTTTTGTTGATAAGAAGCTCCTGGCTTTCAGAGATCAAAAAGAAAGCTGCTTCAGATGAAAGACTTAATTTTAAATGTTGAAACAGTAAATAATTTTTTTTTTTTAATAGCATACAATCTTCCGACAGCTTTTTCAACTAGCTATAGCCATTTGGTGTTGCTGTTAGGTGCCATCGAGTCGGTACCAACTCAGAGTGATACTATGCACAAAAGAACAAAACATTTCCCAGTCCTGGGCCAGCCTCACAATCATTACCATGTATGAGTCCATTAATGATGCCACTGTGCCAATCCATCTCATTGGGGGTCTTCCTCTTTCTCTCTGACACTCCATTTTACCAAAAATGATATAATTCTCCAGTGACTGGTCCCTCCTGATAATATGCCCAAAGTATGAAAGATTAAGCCTGGTCATCCTGGCTTCCAAAGAACACTCTGGCTGTATTTCTTCCAACAGAGATGTATTTGTTCTTTTGGCAGTCCACAGTACTTTCAATATTCTCCTTCAATGCCATAACTCAAATGCATTAATTCTATCCAATTTTTGCATAAATATGAAGTTATTGAAAATATCATGGCTTGTGCCAAGTGCACTTTAGTCCTCAAACTGACATCCTTGCTCTTTAACACTTTAAGGAGATTTTGTGCAGCAGATTTACCCAATGAAATATGTCATATAATATCCTGACTGCTACTTCCATGAATGTTGATGGTTGTTTCAAGAAAAATGAACTCAACAACTTCATTGTTTGCTTCATTTATATGGATGTCATTTATTTGTTCAGTTGTGAGGATTTTTGTTTTCTTTTCATTGAGGTGCAACCCATACTGAAGGCTGTGGTCTTTAATATTCATCAGTAAGTATTTTAAGTCTTCTTGGCTTTCAATAAGCAAGGTTGTATCATCTGCATAATGCAAGTTGTGAATGAGCCTTCCTCCAAGCCTGATGTCACATTTTTCTTCATATAACCCAGCTTCTCAGATTATTTATTCACCATATAGATTGAACAAGTATGGTGAAAGAATACAACTTTGGTGCACAACTTTCCTAATTTTAAACCATTTGGTGTTTTCTTGTTCTGTTTGAACTGCCCCTTGGTCTACATACAGATTCCTAATGAGCACAATTAAGTGTTCTGAAATACTCATACTTTGCAATGTTGTCCATAGCTGTCATAGTCCACACAATTGAAAGCCTTTGAGTAGTCAATAGAGCACAAGTAAATACCTTTCTGGTATTCTCTGCTTTCAGCCAAAATCCATCTGACTTTAGCAATGATATCCTGAGTTCCACATCCTCTTCTGAAATCAGCATGAAGATCTGGAAGTTTTCCGTCAATGTGTACTCTAGCCATATTGACTGGATATTTTTTATTCCATCAGGTTCAATGCTCTAATATGTAAATTTCCTATAGAGAAGCTATATAAAGTAGTTAAAGACACAGGGACTCTCAAAGACTTGGATTAAAATTCCAAGTTTGCATTGAAAGCAAAAACAAAACAAAACAAAAAACTGCTGTCCATTCAATCGCAACTCATGACAATCCTATAGGACATAGTAGAATTGCATCAGAGGATTTTCCAAGGTTGTCTGTCATCTTTTCATAAACAGACTTCCACATCTTTCTTCTGCAGAGTAGCTGGTTGATTCAAGCCATCAACCTTCCAGTTAACAGTGGACCACTGTGCCACCAGGAATCCTTTGTCATTGATCAATTATACTTTTTTAACATCACCAAATTCTATCATCCTTAAGTTGTTGATATATGTACCTAGAAAGAAAAAAAATTGTATCAAAATGAATTTATAGAACAACTTAAAACAGTGTCATAGATATTCCAAATGCTCGATAATTTATTATTATTAACCCTAAAAGTTGCAGTGGTCAAGGACTTAATTTTATGTGGATTTACCATGAACCTTCAAGAAAACAGTAGACAAGGAATCAAACAATGCATTACACTGGTCAAATCTGCCACCTCTCTAAAGTGTTAAAGCTCAAAGATGTCACTTTGAGGACTAAAGTGCACCTGACCCAAATCATAGTATTTTTGTTTATTCCATCTGGTCAAGTCCTGTGTATAATCGTCTTTTATGCTATTTTAAAATTGTATTTGCAAGGAGAAGTCATTGGTCTTGCAAATTTCTACCATGCAATCTCCATCTTAATTTTTGCCACCAAGGCCATGTTTTCCAAATACAGATCCTTCCTCTTTTTTTCCATCCTTTTCATTACATTCACCAGTAATAATCAATATATCTTGATTGCATACTTGATCAATTTCAGACTAAAACAGTTGTTATAATTCTTCAATTTCATCATCAGTGGCTTTAGTGATTGATTTGTTAATTTAACTAATAGTGATATTAGCTGGTCTTCCTTGTAGGTGTATGGATATTATCCTACCACAAACAACATTATACTTCTACATGGATCTTGACATGTTTTTCTAGATGATGAATGCAGTGCCATACCTCTTCAATTTGTCATTCACAGCATCTGATATAATATTCAAAATGGTCAATTTCAACTCACTTATGCCTATGATAAGGATGTTTATGAATTCCATTTCATTTTTGACAACTTCAAATTTTCTTAGATTCGTACTTTGTACATTCCATATTCCAACTATGACAGTGTTTGCAGCTGTTTCTCTTCATTGTGAGTTGTACCCCATCAGAAAATGAAGGCCCCCAAATTGTTACTCTATTACCATCATCAATGTCAACTCCTCTTTGAAGAGGCAGCTCTTCCCCGGTCATATTTTGAGTGCTCTCCAACCTGAGGGGCTCATCTTCCAGCACTATATCTGACAATTTTTGGGTGCTATTCATCATATTTCTCTGCTATTCATAAGGTTTTCAGTGACTAAAGATTTGGAAGTAGTCCGCCACTCTTTCTTCCTAGTCTGTCTTTGTCTGGAAGCTCATCTGAAACCTGTCCACTATGGGTGACCCTGCTGGTTATTTAAAATACCAGTGGCATAGCC